>NW_007726605.1:73604-143317 GCF_000696425.1 Galeopterus variegatus
AAAAAAAAAAAAAAAAAAAAAAAAAAGAAAGCCTATTTATACATATTGGGTCTCTAAAGCCAACTTTTGGTAACTATTACATTATTTTCAACTTGTTTGTGACTTGTCTGAGGAGAACTTGAAGAGTAGAACTTCTCGGTTTCTGATCAATGCAGTAACTACCCAAAATGCAGGAAGCAAATTTACAATCAGGTGTGAAAATTTAGATTTACATTCTTCTCTTGAGGTAGATCTCATTTTCTCATAGAGTGGGGTCCATAGAATAACTGAGGTAGACCATATATTAAAAGAAAAAGTTCTGAATCTAATCAAACTCCTATGCAATATTTGGTTTTATGTCAGAAAGAATAGAATACATGATAAGAGTATGTTTTACTAGAGGACCTGTGTTACCAATTGGTTTTCTAACCATAAAAGTACTTCAATAAATTTCTTAGGCCCAATTATTGAGTAGAACTGCAATTATGTAATTTCATTGGTGCAGAATACATCCCAAATAGCTAAATGAGTTTATCTGTTGATTGGGATTATTTTGAAGTTTGCTTTTAAGCAATTACACAATTTTAGTTTAAGCACCAATAAATATTTGTTGAATAAATAAATATATTAAAGTAAGAGAAAAATGGCAGGATTAGCTGCTTCTTTTAAAATATACTTTTAGCCCTCTCTTGCTTCCTCTCTCACCATGTGATCTGCTCGTACCCACCAGCTGCCTGCCACTTTTCTGCTATGAGTAGAAGCAGCCTGAGGCCCATGCCAGATACAGCTGTTCCAGAATCTTGGCTGGTATGGAGATCTGAACACCTGACCTTGGTGTTGTCAGAACTGCACTCTAACCACTGAGTAAATGGCCAGCTCAGACTCACTCAGAAAGCACAATCCTGATTTTGCGTGAGAAGGGCTATCTCAACAGAACGTAAAACACACAAACTTTCAAGGTAGGGGAGATTGGAAGTCAAGAACAATGACACAACATTTTGCAAGCTGAGAAGTCTCTGGACTATAGAGAGGTGACACCCGGAGAGGACTGAGACCCCCGGCAACCACATGCCCTGCAGCGCCAGCACACGACTGAGCAGGTAGGCCTCGCTGCCACTGGACCCCGTCCCCATATCGGCCAAGTGAGGTCTGACCAGAGAGGCGCCCCCAGAGAGGCCTGAGACCCATGGCAACCATGTGCCCAAGGTGCCAGTGTGTGAACAAGCAGGCACTGAGGCAGCTGTGTCAAATTGTCAGACCCGGCAGGATCCTAGCCAGACAATAATGTTGAACCAGTGGATCATGAAATCTCTTGCCATAATGACTAAACATCAAAGGAAAGATACCAGAAACATGAAAAATCAAGAAAGTACATCACCAAAGGGTAATAACTCTCAAGCTCTAGATCCTATAGAACAAGAACCCCTTGAAATGTCTGACAAGGAATTTTGAGTGATAATTCTAAGGAAACTAAATGAGATACAAGAAAACTCAGCTAGACAACACGATGAAATAAGGAAAAGTATACAGCACCTGAAAGAAGAAATGTACAAGGAAATCAATGCCCTGAAAAAGAATGTAGCAGAACTTTCTGAGCTGAAGAATTCATTCAATGAAATAAAAAACACAACAGAGAGTTTAACCAGCAGGCTTGCAGAAGCAGAAGAGAGAACTTCTGACCTTGAAGATGGGCTGTTTGAAATAACACAGTTAGACAAAAAAAATAAAATAAAATAAAATAAAAAAATAAAAACATTGAAGAAAATCTAAGAGAGATATCAGACAACCTTAAGCACTCAAATATCTGAGTCATGGGTATTCCAGAAGGGGAGGAAAAAGGAGATTGCATTGTAAACATATTCAGCAAAATAGTGGCAGAAAACTTCCCAGGTATAGGAAAAGACACAGATCTTCAGATTCAGGAAGCTCAAAGATCCCCAAATGCATTCAACCCAAAAAGGTTCTCTCCAAGACATGTTATAGTCAAGTTGGCAAAACTCAAAGATAAAGAGAAAATCTTCAAAGCTGCAAGAGAGAAGCGTCAAATCACCTGTAAGTGAGCCCTGATCAGACTAACGTCAGACTTTTCATCACAAACCCTAAAAGCCAGAAAGGAATGGGATGATATATTCAAAATACTAAAAGACAGAGATTGTCAACCAAGAATATTTTACCCCGCAAGGCTATTTTTCTGAAATGAAGGGAGAATAGTATATATTTCTCAGAGAAACAAAAAATGTGGGAGTTCATTACTGCATGACTGCCCTTACAAGAAATTCTCAAGGGAGTACTGGATTTGGTACCTGAAAAATAACTACCACTGCCATAAAAACTCAAGAAAAATCAAAACCCACTAGTAAAATAAAAATGCCAACAATCAAGAGAAAAAAAAGTTTATTTACAACCCAAGAAACCAACAAATGCAGAAGACAAACAGTAAATCAGAAAGAAAGGAACAAAAGACACTTAAGACATCCAAACAAAAATCCATAAAATGCTAGGAGTAAATCAACATTTTTCAATAACAACTCTCAATATAAAAGGATTAAATTCCCCAATCAAAAGACACAGACTGACTGGATAAAAATATACTTTTAAAGTTCTAAAACTAATATGTTATAAATATTCAAATAATACTGAGGTATATGAAGAAAAAATTATTAGTTTCCCCTCTACCTCTAATCCCACCTCCCTGAATTAACCAATATCAACATTTGGTGGGTATTCTTCCAGATTTTTCTAATATGTGTGTGTGTGTGTGTGTGTGTGTGTGTGTGTGCATGTGAATATATACATGAATATATATGCACATATATGTACACATATATATACACATTTATAGATTTTTTTCTTTCTTTGTATCATAATAACATCATACATATTGCCCTACAACTTGCACCTTTTTCATTTAATAATGTATTATCTTAGGTTTTCAGGTCAATACAAAACCCTAACTCCTCTTTAATAACCGCATAATTGACTGTCATGTGGGTGGACCTTTGTATGTTTAACCATTACTTTATTGATAGTCATTCAGATTGTCTCTGGTTGCTTTGGCATTATAAATAATGCTGCAGTAAACACTCTTCTATATTTATTATTTTAGGTTTGTGATTTTGTTTCCATAGAATAAATTTATGGAAGTAGAATTGCTGAGTCAAAAGTTATGCACATTTGACATTTTAACAGAAACTGCCAGATACTTTCCAAGAAGAAGCAATTCAAACTCCCATCATCAGTGTTTGAAATTGCTTGGGCTCCACAACCTTATTAGTACTGGGTGCTACCAATCTGAAATGTTTGCAACAATAATGGGTTAAAAATGTTACCTGGTTTTTTCACTTTGCATTTTTATTATTGTGAGGTTGAGCATGTATGTGTTGTTGAATTGCAATTCTTCTCTAAATTGCTTTTTTATTTTTTGACCACCATCCTATGGCAGGATTTGCCATCTTGTCTATTAATCAGTAGAAGAATTTTGTATATTAAGAAAATAACTATTTGTTAGTCATGACTTTTATACATATTTTCTTCCAGAATGTAGTTCGTTTCTTGATATTATGGTGTTTTATGCCAAGCTGAATTCTTTTTGATGTATTATTAAAATAAATAACAATTTTGTTATTCTTTTTATGATTTCTGTGTCCTTTATTGCTTAATACTTCCCCACCTTGAAATTGTATAGATAATACTCCATTTAAAACTTTTAAAATAGTTTTATTTCTAGTTTAAGTTATTATATATACTTGGATCTCTTTTTGAATATTCTAATCTGTTTCACATATCTATAGGCTACTCCTATGTCAATATTATACTGGTTTGATTGATGTAGTTTAATATTTTAAATATCTTGTAGGTACAATGTTACTATCTTTTTTTGCCCCCCAAAATATCATGGTAGTGATCACGTATTGATTCTTCCGTATGAACTTTAAAATATTTTCTAGTTTTTTAAGAAACTCATTGGTAATCACATTAAATTTATGTACTTATCCAGGATAATTGCTATTTTTGTGGTATAGTTTTGCTCCTCCCTTCCCTTTCTCAGTCTTAGGAGTGTAGTTTGTTCCTGAAATATCCTTCAGGGATGATGAGTTCTTCTAAATCTAAAATGTAATTTCCATAGAAATTTTGATGCTTCAACATTTCACTGACAGAGCCTTCTGAATGTTATGTAATTGAACTGTTAAGGCAAAACAGCAAAAATAACAACAAAGACAAAGAAATAGAACCGTGCAAAAGATACACAGGATCATCACTACTGTAAAAGCAGCAAACCCTGAGCACTTAGAGAAATGGTGAGATCACAGGCCAATCACATCACTGTGAAGGTGGCAGCACGCTGGCACACATCTCCAGGTACTCAGCTGCTCCCAGGACAGAGTCCAAATGAACCTGCCAAATTTCGAAGAGATATCTCATCAGCTGAAACAGGCTGTTAGATGAAACAATGCATCACATTCTTGTAGCATGAAAAGTCTTTCTAAGAACAAAGGAGACAACCTTTCAGCTCTCGCTGTGTATCCTCATCCAGCACCCAGTACAATGCTTCTATATACAGGCTAGTAAATAAATGTTTTCTAACTTTGTAAATTGAGTCATGAGGAGAACAAGTTAAATAAATTAATTTTTGGAAAATCAGAAGAAATTTTTTTTGCTTCCGCAATTTCTCTTGCACCAACTATATTGTAGGAGACAATGTTCCAGAATCCACATTTACATTCACCTTTGGCATTGCCAGCTATCCTCCAGACTTCCCATTAAGATCTATTATAACCCATATTTTTTAAAATGAGTGATCTACCTTTTATAACAGGCTTGGAGTAGTACATATTCATGACTGCATTTGAATTCTTTTTGGCATATTATCTTTACCAGGATTTTCTGGTTTCTAAGCACTTTTTGAGGACTTGGGTGACCTAGTAGGAAGTGTCCATGTAAGGTATGAACACATTTGGGAGGTTATAGGGTTCAAGTTGGGTTTTCATTGTAATTTTAATGGCTTTTGAGATATTATTCAGGTAGGCAGTTTTCTGACTGGAGATCAGAATGAAATATAGAAAAGTCCTCTTGTCAAAAAACTAACAGTGGGGAAATACATAGAAGATTTTAATCAATGTGATAAAAGTCAACTGAAAAGCCAGCATTGAGTGCCATAGGCACATAAAACGGGTCATCCAACTGATTATTTGGGGAACCAAGACAGGATCAGGAGAATCAGTTACAGGTTGCAAACAGAGATGAGTGAGGTTCAAATGAGTCAAAAGGAACAGTTGGGAACATTTTGTTCTAAAGGACTGTGGCTATTTATACTTCCAAAGATGACTTCATGGAGACTGCTTGCTCCTGTATTTTTTTTGGCTTTGTAAAAATTTCCATTCCAAGACCTCAGCTGACCCTTCCTACCTGCTTAGCAGAAAAGATGCAACCTGCTCCAAAGGCTGTGGGGAAAGGGGGACGGTAAGGAGAGGAGGTATGGTAGGAATTAGTTATAATCTGTCAGTCTAACTGTTGATCTGGCCAGAGATGCCATCTATGGTGCCACCTGTTAGAGTCCCATTGTCATTGCTACCTGTATCACAGGTAACCCTGTGAACCACATGGTGCCCAATTCTAATGAAGCATGTTGTTTTCCCCTCTAGCCTGAACCTCCATATTCCTGGGCTAGTTCCTATAAGTCCTTCCTAGGGAAGAGCAGATTAATGTCAGATTCCTACTGTTCCAACCAGTCCATCTTGAGAAATGATACTTGTACTCCATTCTGAACTTTTCAATCCCTCTAAAACCACTGGCTTAAATATGTATAGTAGTTTAGTTTACTGCATGATTTTATTTGCAGCAACAATCTGTAGAGTCTGAGAGGTCCGGGAAGAAATCACATTCAACCCAGTAAGAATAAAACATAATATTTGTGCACCACTTTTATATTTATAAGCACTTTATTTATACATTATTTTATTTAACACTCCTAACAAGTCTATGAAATTACCGATTTTTCAAAAAGTAAAGTGATATTATAGCATACAGAATGAAGATACAGCCAGGAAGGAGTTCAATTAATAAAAAAACTATTTTCAGGTTGAATTTTACTTTTGTGTCACTAATTTTTTTTAGGAGGTTATGGGGTATAAAGGAGAATTTTGATATCTTGTGAAACTATTTATGTTGGAAATCCTGAAAATTTACACATGCATTTATTGGGCATATAGCTTTGGGGCATGTCAGTTTATATTTTATATAAACAAATTTCACAGTTTAGCTGTGCACTTGTGTTAATAAACAGGTTCTGTTGTGCAAGTGATATACTAAAAGCTGTGCTTTTCTCCTGCCTCAGCATTAAGATATCAATTTTCTTTCTATAATAAATGGAACAGCTGGCATATTAGAATTGTGCCTTGTGCTTAATGGGATGGAGGCTAATTATCAGACTAGAACAAGGACTGGCCCTTTCCTTCACTCATTCAACATGGCTTCATTTAAGGAAGCTGGGGCAGCTGGCAGAGCTGTGGGAAGAACTGTTCTCTGGGCAGATGACAGCCAATAGTCTGATTACATTTAGACCATTTATAGTGAAGAGAACTGTCTTCCATATCTTTGGTCTCCTCTAAAGACAATGGACAGAAAAAGTACTGTGAACCTGAAGAACTGCTCATTTTCCTAGTCTGGATGATGTACACTACTTTATAAAGTAAATTCATCTTCAATGTTTATAGAAAATCAAGCTTGTACAGTTTTCAAATTTATGAGCCATCAATCTTTTATTCTTCAAAAAAGTTCTGAAGTCTTCTGGAAAAGTCCAGTTGGTTTCCATTTCAGGCATTCTCTAATTTGTATATTAGTATTATATATTGTCTGTGCTTTAGCAATGTCTCTTACCTAGTTTTACCTGATTTGTTTTCTGATTCTCTATTCTATGGCGGGTTCTTTGATAGACTGACTCGAGGTTTCTGGTCAAGATGGTGGAATAGACAGTCCCCAGTATCACTGTCTCCCACAAATCAACCAATTTATAACTATTAAAAAGCAACGACAGCCAAGCTGTGGCCACTAGATATCAGGGGAAGAAGAGGAGAGACCCATGGAGTGCATGAAGGTGGTAGAAGCCACAATAAGAGAAAGAACCACTCCAACCATTTTGAATCCCAGTCACTTCCAGGCTAGAGCTGGTGAGTGCACAGAGCAGGAGATGGCAAAAGCTGCAGTTGTGCCCTTTGGAGGAAGTTGCTTGAAGGCTGCAGGGGAGAAGAGGGGCTTGGTGGCCTCCAGGCCAGCAAGACTACTAAGGGGGTTCCCCTGTACCCACATAGGAGTTAGGAGCCACAACAACTGAAAAAAAGGAGCCACTCAGAGGCTGGTGAGTCATCACAAGGGACTGGCGCATGGCCCATCCCATGGGAAGTATTTGGAGCACAGGTGGTAGGGAAGACAGACCCACCAGGGGAACACTGGGCACAGCAAGGACAGCTGATCTGCCCCCCAATCAGCACAGGATCACTCAGAGGAGACTGGTCAGGAATATAGAATTGCATGGGGTGCAGTTTGCTGAAAAGACTCAGGCCCAGACCAGAGTCTACACAACCCAGGTGTACCAGATCTCAGGAGACTGGGAAGTACCTATAAAGTCAACCATTAAAACCTGAGCTGCACAAAAAGCCTTCTCCAGGGAATCAACAGCAAAGCAACAATTTAGTTCAACTGCAGAGCTCAAGTGCTGGTCCCCACAGGAAGTCTCCCAATTTTAGAAGTAAACAAAGGACAACAAATTAGTTCCAGTGCAGAGTTTAAGTGGTAGGAACAGCAAATTATCCAATACAGAATTGAAAGAAAAATCAAAATACTCACAGACCAGAGACAAAGTTTTATATTAACTAGTAAAGATCTCACTTCATCAAAGAACACCTATAAGACCTGGAAAGACCGGAAGTCCCCTGGACTACCAAGCCAGGGAGGGGGGAGGGCTGGAGGCCTCAGCCATGCCCCCCAACACCTGCAACCAGCCCAGCGATGACTACTGAGCTGCTGCAAGAAGTGCCCCAGGCTCCCGAGCTGGGGCAGTGGGGCGTGAGGGCTTCAGCCACACCCCCTGACATCTGCACCCAGCCCAGCAATGACCAAGCCACCACTGGAAGCCCCCTGGTCTGCCCTGCAGGAATGTGGGGGGTGCTCCAGGCCTCAACCCCAGCCCTGCTCCTTCCTCCTTCTCCCACCCTATTTCTTTCCACCTTCTCTCTCCCTCTCCTCCCCAACTGCTCCATAACAACATCATAGAGTATAAAAAAAAATTAATAAATAAATAAATTAAAAAAAATTTAACTGACTTATTTTCTCTGTTGATTTTTTCTTATGTATTGTTTTTCTTTTTTATCCCTATTTTCACTTAACTTGTGTCAATTATTAGATTTTTTCCTAATGTATTTTTAAAGGCAGGATTAAGAAAATTATTAGCATTAACTTGTACCACTCTCATTTGAGGGCCCCGAGGTGGAGCACTTTGTTTCAATCTGATGACCATTGTTGTAAGGATTAGAAAATGTTACTTTAGAAGATTTACAAACCATTACCAGAGAATAACCTTTAGTGACATATTTACCATATTCAATTCTGTTTAATAAACATTTAAAGTTTGTCTGTAGTCCTGCACATTTTGCTAGGAGCTAGAGTTAAAATAAATAAGATACTGTTCCTGGTGTAAAGATACTATAGTACAGTAGCAGGAAAATATGATACAAATTCTGATATTGAGCACAGATTACCTGGACTCCACATATTAAGAATTCTTTGAAAATATGTAAAAAGGTCTATTCTATTGGGTATTTAGGACACATCTTTTAACCAGAGTTTCTAAGGATTTTTTTGTGGTCTTTTATGAAAAGCTGAAATGCTTGGTCAAATATCTATAAATTTATCTTAAATGTAGGTATGTATTGCTCATATATTGGATATTATCTACAGAATAAGGAGTTGTGCAATGACTGTTGTACATTTTTGATCAAACATAAATAATCAAGGCCAAATCTGGCATTTTTACTTCCCCAGGTTATTCAGTCATGTCCTTAGTGTTGACTATGCTTTGACATTGTGAACAGTCTACAACTTATTACCCATGGCCTTGAACCTCGGTGTATTGGCTGCATGTTCATGGCTGGGAAGTACTTTGAACTTTCCCGGAGGGCTATCAGAACTGGTTTTCTTTGCTTTACCTGCGAGTCAAAGGGCTCCTATTTCAGCAGTGACCAGCCTACAGACAGAAGTTTAGTAAATTTAAGTGTTTCAGCACTACCCTGATTTAAGATGTTTTCTAGACGAAACATGAATCCCTGCCTGTCTTTAGCTTTTTGATTATCCTCTTTTATGGTCACTAAAAAGTGGAATTTCAGAGTGTACTGTCTTCTTTAGAGAACTTGTTCACTAAAAGAGGATTTGAATTTATAGCAGTAATTCAGTATATCCAAAGCAGACCAATTTGCCATTAATTTTTTTGGATTGTTATAGCAATAACAATATTCATGACAAATTATTTTTCTGTTATCTTTAACAGAGTGGGAATTAGAAGTGCTATTTCCATGGGATTTCTTCTAAATTTGGCATTTTGCTAATGAAACTCTCACTTTAGTGTGACGTTTATTTTCAAATGAGTAGCCAATAGATATTGTAACTGTGATCTAAGAGCCATTGACAGTTGCAAATATTTTGAGTTTACAAAATATTTTTTCTAATACAGACAAACACACGGAAATCACAAGACTTTTTCTAGGGCTGTAATAATCCTTCAGGATGGGCTGTTCTTGTCATCACTGTTTCCTGGAGATGGCAGCAAAGTACACGGAAGCAAGGACACCCACCATCACACATAAACAAGTGGTGAGATTAATGGTGCTGTGCAGTTCTGGGGATGACTCTGACAAAATGCATTGGCCTCTTCTGCTCTTAAATGACAGGGCAGGTAAATAGAGAGCTGATGTATGTATTAATTTGATTTTTAATTATGTTGGGTAGCTTCCAAAAAGTCTTGTACTAACTGCTGCTTTTATTTCATTCCTCACCTGTGGTCAAGTTCAAGGCTTTTCTGTCTCCCTGCTTGTTTGTTGCTTTTGTTTCTTTTCTGGTAAAAGTATTGAGAGATTTCAGAACAAAAATCTTTTGAAGCTTTTATTTTATGTGCCAATCTACGACATTTGTTATCCTTACTTCATTTTCATATAGCTATTTCTAATCTTATAGTACACTGCATTTCAATCCCTCTGGGTTGTCAGATTTTCTGAATCTATAATGGGATGATTAACTGGTGAGGCGATGCACAGGCTAATAACAGATTGCAAAGGACATCATATTAGACATTGTAAAAGCCCTCTTTATTACAAAGTATACATCCAATAATGCCCAGCAGACATGAGTAATGAGCATTCTACCCAGAATAACAGGGATCCTATCGCTTTGAAATTCCTGCAGAAATGTTATTAAAATGAAAAAGAGAAAACTTCTTTCTACTGAATTGCGACTGTTGGTTTCAATGCTAAACTTGTTTGTCAAAATGCTCTTGCCTGGAATCAGTGAAAGCTTATATAAGACCAAAATATTTCACAAGTTTGTGAGTACTATAAGAAATTTTGCTTTGGAGGAAGCTAACTGAAGGATTTTTTATTTAAAGATCCAGTGTTTTTCAGCTAAAATATATAAATATCGTTTGAGAGTATTTTTGAAGTAAACTTTATTTTTAAGATGAAAGAAAATAGAGCATCCTTGATGATAAGTAAAGATTTCTAACATAAAGTTAAAAAAAAGAAGGAAAATTTATTTTTTCAGACAATGGATAAATAAGATGAATTGATCAAATTGGTTTTTTTTTTTGGTTAGATTTTTTAATTAGTATAATATATTTTGCTGTAAATGAGAACTTGTTTCTTAATGGAAATATACATTAATGTACAGAAGCATTATTCTGTATTTCTATGCTATGGAAAGTTCTGAAGCACTGATTTATATTCAAACAATTGATAGGCTAAATACAAATCATTTTCATCTGTTCATGTGAGGGAGCTAACTTGGGAAAAAGTAAAGGAGCACTAAGAGCAAGGCCCGGAGGCTCGGCTTCAATTTTGGGTGCTATGTTTTTTGGGCAATCATTTAAAGATACTTTATTGTTGGGTGAGGGCTTCTCTATATGTCGTCTTAACTTTCTGCAGCTTTATGTTTCTTCATGATGTAATAAAGTGAACTGATGGCCTTGAAAAGACCTATAAACCTGAACATCAATTGGTAAAATAGGACATATTTAAGGGTGTACATAGTCGTAGCATAAAGAATGGGTTATTAAAAAATAATTAACTAGTATTAGTATCTCCTTTCCCCATTCTTACTCTATGGAAGAAAGTCTTAAGAAAAAACTTTGGAAAGGCCCAAAGTCCCCTTCTCCAACTGTAGAATATTTTTGCTTCAGAATCTCTGAGAGGGAGATAGGTAGAAGAGAGTACACAATTGTGTGTGTGTGTGGGGGGGGTTGAGGTGGGGGGAGGGCGGGGCAAAAGTGGCCATGTTTGGTAGTGACAGGGGTGGAAAATGTTGAAAGTTCCTGAGACTAAGAGCAGGGTTGAGAATTTGTGTCCCTAGTTTAATACCGCACTCTGGGTGAGGGCTGCTGCAGATTCTTGTAGTAGTGATCATGGGAATGATAGCTATTCTTTACTGCACAATTGCCAAGAACCAGGCACTCTTTTGGCTGCTTTACGAATATCAACAAATTTAGTGCTCATGACAATCCACTGTGGTAGATTCTGGTACTGGTGGTGTATTGTAATAACTTTACAAATAAGAGATACAGACAAGTAAAATAATTTACTCAAGTCAAAAAGTAAGCGAATTGAATTTGATTGTCTGAGCCTGTGCCCTTAATGACTGGAAACTTGCATTGTGGACTGAAGGCAATGTGCGTCCCTCTGTGGACATGCCTGAGGGTTCTAAGGGCTGGAGGACCAGTTCTTGGCAGCAGCTTGGAGGAGAGGAAGAAGCAACTGCAACATTTGAAATCACCCTGGACTAAGGACCTGGTCCCTTCCTGGTTTTCTGCAATAATGTAAGCTTGTGATCCTAGTACCCAATGGAGAGGAAAGTAACCCTGATAATGACTGAGATTGTATTCCCTGCCAGCCAGGCAGGTGGGAGCCTATAGGAGAATACTTTCAAGCCATATATCTGATTGTTTTGTTGACATCTTTAATTGGCTGTCTAATAGGCATTTTAAGCTAAACATGTCCAAAATTGGGCTGTTGACTTTCCCCTCAAATCAGTTTCTCCTATAGTCTTTTCTGCCCGAGTTATGGCAAACCCATTTTTTCACTTGTTCGGTCTCGAACCTCAGATTGTTCCCTGACTCTTCTTCATTCCCTGTCTAGATTTTCAGCAAATCCCCTTGGCTCTCCTTTACCAGAATTTGACCAGTTTTCACAGCCCCCACTGATACCATCCAGGTGCAAATTATCATCATTTCTGAATTACTTCATTAACCTTTGACTGGTTCTCTGCTTCTGCCATTACCTTCTGCCAGACTTGCTCTCAACGTAGCAGCAGGATTGTTAAACACAGGTCACATTATGTCACCCGTCTCTCCAGAATACTTCAATGCCTTCTCATTTCACTCAGAGAAAAAGCCAATGTCTTAACCATGATCTGCAAACCCTATACCACCAGGCTCCTAATTTTCCCTCTGATTTTATTGCTGCCAGTCCCATCTGTTTCTTTCAGCTCCTACCACATCAGTCTTCTTGCTTCTACCTGCAGTCACAGGGCCTTTGAACTTGCCGTCCCCTCTGCATGAAATGGTCTTCTTCCAGTTATTTGCATGGCTAATTAATCACACTTCCTTTCCATCTTAACTAAAAGTCACCTTTTCAGTTGAGGCCTTCCCTGATTACACTGTGCAAAATTTAATTTCTTCACACCTTCAACATTTCACATCTTTCCTTGCTTTGTTTTTCTCCCTAGAACATACACTATTTAATATATATTTTATTTACTTATTATGTATATTGTCTTTATTTCTCTCCAGAATATTAACCTTCCATGAGGGCAGATTATTGTCTTTTTAATCACTGTTTTATCTCTAGTACAGTGCCAGGCGCATAATAGGAAGTCAATAAATGCTTTCATTTTTTTTTGTCTTTTCATTTTAAATTTTATTTTATCATTATACAATGTAAACATATTTTGTGGCCCTTTACCAATTTCTCCCTAACACCTCCACCCCCTCCCCCTTTCCCACCTCTGGTGGCCTCAGTTCCATTCTCTCATTTTGAATGTAAGGAATTATTGTGATACTTCTTTCCTTCTTTCTTTTCTTTTAATGTATTTTTTCATCTCCCACAATGAGTGAGGACATGTGGTATTTCTCTTTCTGTACCTGGCTTATTTCACTTAACATGATTTTCTCTAAGTTCATCCACGTTGCTGTGAATGGCAGAATTTCATTCTTTTATATGGCTGGGTAGTAGTCCATTGTGTATATATACCACATTTTCCTTATCCAGTCATCTGACGATAGACATTTAGATTGGTTCCAACTCTTACCTATTGTAAGTAGAGCTGTGATGAACATAAGAGTGCAGATATCACTTTGACATGATTTCCATTACTTTGCTTGTTGCTGGATTGTATGTCAGTTCTATATGTAGTTGTCTGAGGAAATTCCATACTGTTTTCCATAATGGCTGCACTAATTTACAGTCCCACTAACAGTGTAGGAGGGCTCCCCTTTCTCTGCATCCTTGTTAGCATTTGTTATTCTATGTTTTTTTGATACTGGCCAGTCTAACTGGCCTAAGATGGTATCTTGATGTGGTTTTGATTTGCATTTCCCTGATGCTTAGTGACGTTGAGCATTTTTTCATGTGTCTGTTGGCTCTTTTTATATCTTGCTTTGATAAATAAATATTCAGCTTCTTTGTCCATTTTTTATTGGGTTATTTTACTATTAAGTTGTTCGAGATCCTTGTATATTGCGGATATTAATCCCTTGTCAGATGCACAGTTTGTGAATATTTTCTCCCATTCTGTAGGTTGTCTTTTCACACTGTTAGCTGTTTCCTTTGCTGTGCAGAAGCTTTTTAGTTTGATATAATCCTGTTTGCTTACTTTTTCTTTTGTTGCCTTTACTTTTGGGGTCTTGTTCATAAAGTCTTTGCCCTGTCCTACATCCTGAAGTGTTTCTCCTATGTTTTCTTTTACTTGTTTTATACCTTTCAGTCTTGTATATAAATCTTTAATCCATTTTGAGTTGATTTTGGCATATGGTGAGAGGTACAGACCTAGTTTCATTCTTCTACATGTGGATGCCCAGTTTTCCCGGCACCATTTATTGAAGAGGCAGTCTTTTTCCCAAAGTGTGTTCTTGGTGTCTTTGTCAAAGATCAGTTGGCTGTAAATATGTGGGTTGATTTCTGGGTTCTCTATTCGGTTCCATTTGTCCATGCATCTGTTTTAATGCCAGTACCAGGCTGTTTTGGTTACTATAGCTTTGTGGTATAAATTGAAGTCAGGTAGTGTAATGCCTCTGGCTTTATTTATTTATTTATTTTGCTCAGGACTGCTTTGGCTATTCAGGGTCTTTTGTTGTTCCATATGAATGTTAGGATTGTTTTTTCTATTTCTGTGAAGAATGTCATTGGTATTTTGATGGGGATTGCATTGAATCTGTAGATCACTTTGGGTACTATGGATGTTTTTACAATGTTAATTCTTCTAATACAAGAGCATGGAATGTCTTTCCATATTTTTGTGTCCTCTTTAGTTTCTTTCAGCAGTGATTTGTAGTTCTCTTTGTAGAGATCTTTCATCTCCTTGGTTAAATTGATTCCTAGGTATTTCATTTTTTTGGTGACTATTGTAAATAGGCTTGCTTTCTTGATTTCTTTTTTTCTGCTAGTTCATTATTAGAGTATCAAAACACTACTGATTTTTTGTGTATTGATTTTTTTATCCTGCGACTTCACTGAAATCGTTTATCAACTCTAAGTATTTTTTGGTAAAGTCCTCAAAAAACTCAAAGGATTTTTCTTTGTTTATTATTTCTTTGTTTATTATATGACATTATCATATAGTTTTCATCTTTTATTTTGTTGGTGTGGTATATCACATTTATTGACTTGTGTCTGTTGAACCATTCTTGCATTCCCAGGAAAAATCACCCTTGATCATGGTGTCTGACTTTTTTGATGTGTTACTGTATTTTGATTGCCAATATTTTGTTGAGGATTTCTGGGTCTATGTTCATCAGAGATATTGGCCTGTAGTTTTCTTTTTTTGTTATATTTTTGTCTGGTTTTGGTATCAGGGTGATGTCGACCTCAGAATGAGTTTGGGAGAATGGCCTCTGTTTCAATTTTTTTGGTTAGTTTGTAGAGAATTTGTATTAGTTCCTCTTTAAAGGTTTGGTAGAATTCAGCAGTAAGTCATCTGATTCTGGGCTTTTCTTTGTTGGGAGACTGCTGATTACTGCTTCAATCTCATTGCTTGTCATTGTTCTGTTCAGGTTTCTACTTCTTGATTCAATCTTGGTAGTTTGTATGTGTCCAAAAATTTATCCATTTCCTCCAGGTTTTCATATTTGTTGGTGGTGTATAGCAGTTTATGATAGACTCTAATGATTCTTTGTATTTCTGTGGTATTGGTTGTAATGTCTCCTTTTTCTTTTATGATTTTTGTTATTTGGGTCTTCTCTCTCTTTTTTTTTAGTTAGCCTACCTAATGGCTTGTCTATTTTGTTTACCTTCTCAAAAAATCAACTTTTTGTTTTATTGACCTTTTGTGTTGTTTTTTGGGTCTCTATTTCATTTAGTTCTGCTCTGATCTCAATTATTTCTTTCCGTCTACTAATTTTGGGGTTGGATTATTTTCCTTCTAAGTCTTAGAGGTGTAGCATTAGGTTGTTTATTTGAAATCTTTCTGTTCTTTTGATATAGGTGTTTATTGTGATAAACTTCTCTCTTAGTGGTGCTTTTGCAATATCCCACAGGTTTTAGTATGATGTGTATTTACTTTTGTTTCAGGAATTTTTTTGATTTCCTGTTTAATTTCTTGGACCCATAGGTTGCTCAGGATCATGTTGTTTAATTTCCATGTATTTGTATAGTTTGAATAGTTTTGCTTGTTTTTTATTTCTAGTTTTAATACATTTTGGTCTGAAAAGATACTTGAAATAATTTCAATTTTTAAGAATTTGTTGAGACTTTTTGACCTTATACATGGTCTATCCTGGAGAATGTTCCATGTGCTGACGAGAAGAATGTATATTCTGTAGTTGTTGGATGAAATGTTCTATAAATACCTGCCAGGTCCAGTTGGTCTAAAGTATAGTTTAAATCCTGTGTTTATCTGTAGATTTGTTATATAGACGATCCTTCCAGTGCTGAGAGAGGGGTGTTCATGTTTCCTGCTATTATCATATTGGGGTCTATTTCTTTCTTCTGGCCTAATAGTGTTTGCTTTATATATCTGGATGCTCCAGTATTGGGTGCATATATATTTATGACAGTTATGTCTTCTTACTAGATAGATCCCTTTATAATTATAAAATGGCCTTTATCTTTCTTATGGTTTTTAGCTTAAAATCTATTTATCCAATATAAGAATAGATACTCCTGCTTGTTTTTGGTTTCCATTGGTGTGGTATGTCTTTTTCCATCCCTTCACTAATAGTCTGTGTGTGTTTTTATGAGTGAGGTGAGTTTCATGAAGACAGCATATAGTTGGATCTAGTTATTTAATACAATCAGTCAGTCTATGTCTTTTGAGTGGGGAGTTTAATTCATTTACATTTAAGGTTGTTATTAAAAGATATTGTCTTAGTACTAGCATTTTATCTATTTTTGTTTGGATGTTTCAAATATCTTTTGTTCTCTTCTTCCCCTTTTATTGTTTGTCTTTGAGGTATGTTGGTTTTTTGAGGTATGTTGGTTTTTTGAGGTAATAAGATTTAGTTTCTTTCTCTTTCTCATTTGCATTTTTCTTCTACCAGTGGGTTTTGTTCTTTCTTGTGTATTTGTGGTACTGATAACCATTTTCCAGATTCCAGATGCAGGACTCCCTTGAAGATTTCTTGCAGGTCTGGTCATGTGGTGGTGAACTGCAGTTTTTGTTTGTCTGGAAAATATACTATTTCCCCCTCCTTTCTGAAGGATAGTCTTGCTGGATATAGTATTCTTGGCTGGCAGTTTTTTTTTCTTTTAGTATTTTGAATATATCATTCCATTTTCTTCTGGCTGTATAATTTCTGTTCAAAGTCTGCCATTAGTTTGAAAGAGGGTCCTTTATAGGTGACCTGACATTTTTCTCTTCCTGCTTCTAGGATTCTTTGTCTTTGATGTTTGCCAGTTTAACCATAGTGTGTCTTAGAGAAAATCTTTTCAGATTGAATCCATTTGTGGATCTTTGAGACTCCTGGATCTGAAGGTCTGTGCCTCTCTCTATACCTGGGAAGTTTTCCATTATTATTTTGTTAAATAGTTTTCAATGCCTTTTACTTTTTTCTCCCCTCTGGAATACCCATGATTCAAATGTTTGCAGGCTTAAGGTTGTCTGCTAGCTTTCTTAGATTTTCATCATTTTTTAAAATTCTTTTTTCTTTTTCTTTTTTTGTCTACCTGGCTTATTTCGAAAAGACTATCATCAAGATCAGAAATTATTTCTTTTGCTTGTGCCAGCCTGCTCCTTAAGCTCTTGGTCCTGTTTTTTATTTTGTTAAATGAATCTTTCAGTTCCATGAGTTCTGCTACATCCTTTTTATAGATATTAATCTCTTTGTAAATTTCCTCATTCATATACTGGATTTCCCCCCCTCATTTAATTATGTTGTCTGAATCTTTTCATATCACACTGAGTTCCCTTAAGATTGTTGCTCAGAATTCCTTTTCAGTCATTTCAAGTGTTTCTTGCTCTATAGGGTCTGGTATTTGAGAATTACTGTATTCTTTTGGTGGTGCCATATTTTCTTGGATTTTCATATTTTTAGTATCTCTACATTGATGTCTGGTCATCTGGTAGAACAATTGCTTCTTTATTACTCTGGAGTAGTGGTCTTTGAGGAGAGAGACTTCCTCTTCTTTTTGCAGTGTCTACTGATGACTCCTTGTGTCAATGCAGTTGAGTGGCTGGAAGGCTGCCTGCATGGTGACTATGGATGCTACCGTGGCAGTGAGCCACTTTTGTGGCAGCTGCGGCTGTGGTGGTGTTAGATGTGGGAGTGGTGTTTTCAGCATGCTCCTGCCTTCTGCCAGGTGGTGGGGGCTCTTAATAAATGCTTTCTGAGTTAATGAATTTAGATACCTAAAAGAATTTAATATGACTTGCATCTTAGGGATGTATACAAAATTCATACTTGCTGCAACAGTATGACACTATAACTGATTACAGTGAATGTTAGTACCCAATTTTAGCAGTAGGCTGATAAGTGAATAAATAAGCAGTACAGGCTGCCAGTTAAGTTTTCAAGGTATTTAGAATATGTGATGTAAAAATAAAGACGGCTGATCACTTGATCTTGTCAGATTGACTTAGGACACACTGGATGCTCGATGTATTATTATTTCCCTTTTCCCTTTATTTATTTATTTGATCAATTAATTAAAGTTCATCTGGGCTGGTGTTAAGTTAATTGATCACTCCTTTGATCACTCATTATTTATTAGATACTTTATCACCTAGGCTAATGTATTTAGTTTCCACATAGGCATTGGGTAGATTGGACCAATGGCTGAGGGGCTGGTACATTAGTGTGGATCTATTCAGGAATATTTATGCCAGAATATTAGTTATCTTCTTCCTCAGGAACTTTTATCTATTGTGGAACTCTATGTCCTTTTTCATTCCTGACACATATATGAATGCTTTTTAGGGTACATAAAGATACACTGAGATACAAAAATAGACAAGATAACAGCAGTTGTCCCCAAGAAACCTGTATTTCTGGCTAAACTTTGCTTAGTTTATTATTAATTCTGAATTCAATGAGAAAAGGAAAAGTTTGGGATTGCCATGGACTCAAATCTTTCTTGAAGAGAAGGGTGTGTGTGTCTGTAAACAATGAAAAGCACCCCAAAGACAGAGATCCAGATAAAAGATTTCAAAAGGTAGAAATTTGAGAGTAAGAGTCAAAACATTAGATAGTCAGGAAAAGGGACCTAATGGTTATGCCAGTGTTTGAGGGTAGTAGAAGGTACTAATTTAAATTGAACAGTGGATTTTAGTTATTTTAATTTAACAACACATACCTGTATACATATTCTCTTGGTGCTAATATTTATGATGGAAACAACTGGCCATTGACTAGGCAGAAGTGAAAACTAAAAGAGTTAACAACTAGCTCTGTAACAGAATCTTAAAACATAATTTCTGACATTTTCAGCTCTATAAAAATTGAGTTATTGACTTTCAAAAAATGTAAGTTAAAATAATTAGAGACAGAAGCCCTCTCCTTAAAATAAAAAAGAGGTCCTCTGGTTGGCAGAATATAGGTCCCACAAATATGTCCACATTCCAATTCTACTTTGCTATGTCTGCAAAAAGGACTTTGCTGATGTGATTAACGACCTTGAGAGGGGGAGATTATCCTGGATTATCAGGATGGGCCCAGTGTAGTCACAATGGTCCTTGTAAGTGGTAGGCCAGAGAGCGAGAGAAGGTGTGAGGAGGGAGGTAGAAATTGGAGTGATGTGGAACAGCCAGAGGATGCAGGCTGCCTCTAGAAGCTGGAAAAGGCAAGGAAACGAAATTTCCCCTAGAGCTTCTGAAAGATATACAGCCCTATTGACCCATTTTAGACTTCTTACCTCCAGAACTGTAAGATAATAAATCTGTAATGTTTTAAGCCAGTGAGTTTATGGTAATTTGACAACAGCAGCAATAGGAAACTAATATAGGCCCTGAAAATAGATCTTAAGAATTGTTGCGATTGAATCAAGATAATTTTCCCAATTTTATTTGTCTTTTACTTCTGTATTATTTTTATATACTAATATTATAAATACTTTATCTCTTTTGATTAGTGATGCCAAGTGGCTGTGATACCAATAATTATCTGGATTTGCAAAGTACTTTTTACTCCCAGAAAATATCAGATATACGTTTTGAATGACCTTACAGTCTTTGTTCAATGGTAATCTAACTAACTTCTGTCCAGCAGGCTGATAAATGAATAAATAAATAGTACAGCCAGCCAATTAAGTTTCCAAGACATTTAAAATATATGATATGAGACAGAGATGAGAGAGAGAGAGAGAGAGAGAGAGAGAGAGGGAGAGAGAAAGAGAGAGAGAGAGAGAGAGTGCTTTCAGAAGTTTTGCAATTTTCAGTAAGTTTAAAACACCAGTCTTTTAAGCCTCATTCTTGTGATAGTGTAACAAAACCAGGAAAAATGTTGCTGTTTGAATCTATTTTTGAGGCAGAGTCTAGAATAAGAATGGACAAACAGTATGAAACCTTTGTACTATTTTTTATGAGTCATTCTCATTAAAGTCTGAAGACTGTAGAGCTATTGGGCTCCTTCTAGGATAATGTCCCCCCTACTGTTATATTTCTTCCAATGAAACCCATCTGTGAGCTTTTGCAGGATGTTCATGACATGCATTTAAATTGCCTGTTGTGTTCCAGAAACCTCTCCTTCCTGCAAACAAGTGATGACCTCTCTGCTCTATGTTCATCCAAGGGAAGACACCATGCATCATCTCAGGCAGGCAGCCAAATGATGGCCACATCCTGTTCAATGCAAAAATACACATTTTCATTAAACCAAGATAATTAGAAAAAGTAGCATAGAGGAATATGAGTAATTCCATCAGTAATTACAGCAATTATGCCCTTAATTGCCATGCCACCTCCAGTGTCACATTATATATATGTACTGGCATTTTACAGAGAAAACACTCATATGTTTTGTATTAAAGATGTACCTGGTTATATCAGATACCTCTGGTGGTTAAAAGATAATAGAGGTAGTATTGTTTCATCTGTGCAATGATCAAAGCAAAATGCACTGTATTGTCTTAATCATTGTCATTATTGAGCACTTTTTCAAGACATGAATTTCTATGTATTCAGGAAATGCACAGAAATAAAAACTTGCATACTAGAAACCATCATTTCATACAGTTTCTTTCCCAAATTGGTGAAAAACAGTCTCTCAAATTTCCCAATAAAGGTAAAATATACCTGCCACAAGGTATTTCTTCAATTCTGTTCCTATCATGCTTTTAGTTAGCCTATTAAATTTTAAAATATTTACCTGTGGATTTGACTCTCCAGCCCCCCATTTCTCTCCTAGTGTATTAAAGAAAATCTTTTTGTTCACCAAGTGTTCTTGGATTAGGAAAGCTGAGAACGGCAGCATTGCTTTCATCTGCCTACTGAGCTGATGGCCATTCTTCAGCCTGCAGCCAAGTGTAAGTGGTAAGGAAAAGACTTAAAGTTCATTTATCTTCTTGCTCAGCTATTGGAGTTACTTTGGGCTTGGCTCCCTTGCTGCCAAGCTTCCTGGTAAATATCAGCCCTTGGAGATGCGATACGGTTCATCCCAGCAAGGCAGGAGGTGGAGCTGAGTTGGGGAAGATGACTTGTTTTACATCCCCAGCTAAGGCAGATTTCATAGCACTTGTTTTTTGGATTCAAAATGCTGTATTTGACTGGGGTTATTTTACAGTTTCATAGTAAAAGACACTCTCATGTTCTTCTTTGTTCCCCTGTCTTCCTATCCTCGCCCCATCGAGCAGTCTCAAGTAGTCTTGATGGCTACAAAGCCAGGGAGAGAGTCATAGTAGCAGCATGCCACCACATGGGAAGAATGTGATTTTTACTGTTCCCTTGACCTATGGTTTCACTTTGTGTAGCAATAACCACCGATAGAACAAGTGAAGTTATATGAATTCCCAAATATCTCACTTATTTACATTGAAGCCAAAGACATGTAAATGGTCTGAGCTTCAATGTAAATAAACAATAGGTCTAAGGTACCAAGGTTCTCTCCATCAAAGAGAATTCAATCACAATGTACAACTTGAGACACCAGCCTCTTATGGGAACATCCTTCATCCAATGCACAAATCCCTCCCACGGCACCTTCTTAGGCCTTCCCTTAAGGTGAATATGGCTGGAACGTCTGTGGCTCTGTCCAATTATGCTCTACTCACTTTGCTTATGGCATTTCTCATTATGACATTTTTAACATTGCTAACTTTCAACTGTGTTCTTGGGTGATAACATCTCATTTTTGAGTTTGCAGGAATGTAAATATCCTGCAGATTCCTTGTCTTTATTTTGTCTGTTCTTCTCCAATGTCTTGCTGATCTCTACCACTTACTTGCTGTGTATCTGGCTAAAATGACTAAAACTCTCCCTGCCTCAGTTTCCTCATCTGTTAAAAGGCAGATAATAATACCTACCTCATAGGGTCATTGTGAGGACTTAATGAATTAAAATTCATTACGTGCTTAGAAGATGTCTGTCTGATGTATAGTTAGTGCTCAATAAATCTTAGCTATCATTATCATCCTAATTAATGTTACCTTGAGTTTGCAAACCTAATATATACATTCTATTTCTCTTAAACCTTTCACCTCTTAGATACAATATATATTTTCCTGATCAACATTTCTCAATTCAAACATAGATATGGAACTCATTCCAAAGCCCTAAATAAGTGCTTCTCAGATGATGCATGAGTGTTTAAGGGCCTAGCTTCTATACTAGACATCCAGGTATAAGTTTTTCTATGCCTATAAACTCTGTGATCCTGAATAAATTACTCAGTCTCTACAAGTCTTAGTTTCCTCATCTGTAAAGTGAGGGCAGTGGTAATAAAATATACCCTCATGGGTTACTCTGAGGATGAAATGAGAAAAATTTATTAAATTTGTTCTCTTAAAAAGATTACAAGTATATAGCAAGTGTTCAATGAGTATTTAAGTATTAAATAAGTATTTAAATAATTTAAAGAGTATGTATTAAATAAGTATTTAAGTATTAGTTTACAGTTAGATTTTAGATGATATTTTATTTTATTATTTTTTTATTATTTTTTATTTTTTTGTCTTTTGTCTTTTTCCGTGTCCGGCAACGGATCGCAACCCTCAGTGTTGCCCCCATACCGGACCGGGGACCGGCAACGGGATTGCAACCCTCGGTGTTGCCCCCGCGCCTCGCTCAGCCAGTGAGCGGGAACCGGTCCATATGTGGGATCCGAACCCTCGGGCGGGAGCGCCGCCACGCTTCCCAAGCGGCGCACTTATCCAGTGCGCCACCGGGCCGGCCCCTTAGATGATATTTTATGTTTAAGGGCATGGACAATATAGAATTGATCTTCTGTATTTTTCATGTGATTTTTCCCTGTTTCTTTCTCTTTTTGTTGTGGTATGACTTACATACAGCAAAATGCACAAATCTTAAAGGTACAGGTCAATGAAATTAGACAAACGTGACCAACATTTGTCCATATGACCAACAATCCAACCAGGATGTAGAACATTTCCACCATCCCAGAAAGTTCTGTCGAGCCACCTTCCAGTCAATCTCTACAACCTGATAAGCAAACAGTGCTCTGATTTCTAGCACCATAGATTAATTTTGAAAATTCTTGAACTTCATTTGTATGATGGAATAATTTAGTATATACATTTTTGTGTCTACCTTCTTTCACTCAACACAATGTTTTTGATGTTCATTTATGTTGTTTTATATATCAGTATTTCATTTTTCAAAGTTGCAGATTAGTATTCCATTTTATAATATACCACATTTTGTTTATCTATTTTTCCTGTTGATAGTATGTGAATTGTTTTCACTTTTGACTATTATTAATATAGTTCCTATGAACATTTTTGTTCAAGTTTTTGTGTGTACATGTTTTCATTTCTCTTTGGTAAATACCTATGAATAGAATTGTTAGGATAAATGTATGTTTAATTGAAGACATTACCAAACAGTTTTTCATGTGGTTGTACCATTCTGCATTCCTACTACCAATTCATGGGAGCCTTTTTAACTTTTAACTATTCTAGTAGGAAGTGATATTTCATTCTCATATTACTTTGCAGGTCTCTGATGACTGACGATGTGAGCATTCTTTCATATCCTTATTGGCCATTCTATCTTTGTGAAGTGTATATTCAAAACTTTTTCCTGTTTCTTAAATTGGGTTTGTCTTTTCGTCACTGAGTTCTTTGTATACTGATAACATAAGTCCTTCATCAGATAAGACCATTGCAAAATTGCCTCCCAGTCAGTAGCTTGCTTTTTCATTTTCTTTGTAGTGTCTTTTGATGAATTTAAATTTTGATGACGTTAATGCTTTATGGTAAGTACTTTTTTGTCCCCTAAGAAATCTTACCGCAACTAATATAAATATTCTATTTTTTTTCCTTCTAAAACCTTTAGAATTTTAGCTTTAAGTTCAGGTCTATAATTCATTTCAAATTAATTTTGTGCATAGTGTGAAGGACTGAAGATTCTCTTTTTTCTTTTTTTTTATACATTTATACAGTTATTCCTGTGCTGTTTGTTGAAAAGACTTTCTTTTTTCCACTGATTTGCCTTGGATTTTTGTCTGAAATGTATCAACCATTATTTATGAGGGTCTATTTTTGAACCCTTCATTCTGTTCCGTTAACCTATTTACCTATCACTATCTTAATAATACAGTGTCTTGATTTCTGATACTACTGTAAGTAATACTGACTTTTAAATGATCTCTTCCAATTGTTTGTTGCTAGTATATAGAAATACAGTTTTTTTGCTATGTTGACCTCATATGCTTACTTTGCTAAATTTGTTTATTAGTTCTAGTAGCTTTTTTGTAGACTCCTTATGATTTTTTTTTACATTCATAATCATTTGCTCTCTAAACAAAAACAGTTTTATTTCTTCCTTTTTAATCTTGATTCCTTTCTCCATTCAATTCCAATTGCTGATTTGTATGAAAAGCTGAGCACAATTTACCTGAGAAAAGGAAATGTTGAACATCTGATTATTTCTGTTGCTTATAAGTCTAGAAAGGATTTTAAGGAGCATGCCTGATTAGGATGCACTAATCATCTTCAGGAATATTCTGCTGAAAGAAAAAATCCTTAAGGATGTGAAAATCTAGAAAGGTAAGTTCTGTTGATGCTGCTCTGGACTAGTTATCCGGAGTCAACACGAGTAACCATTTGTTCTGTGGACAGTTGGGAGTAGAGATATCCTATTAGTTTGATTTCTAATTTCTAATTAGGATTTCACATTACTACAGAACTTTGCTGAACTGCACAGCTTTTCATATCTTTAGGCCTTACTGTCTTTCCACAGATGTTATTAACCTTGTTTAATGTTGAAGAAAATTTGGTAGAACATACTGAAATAAATTAGCAGCACTATAAAGAAAAAGATTGGTAAGAGTTTCTATCCTGGACTACTTCCTTTTTTACCAGATCCCATGAGTTATCTAAATTAATCCAAATAATGACTCTCACCCACCCCAGAAAAAGGAAATTAAAACTTTAAATCAACTCATCATGTTTTCTGCATATGTGCTTAGGCTCCAGTGGAGAAGGTTCCTTGGACGCTCTTTCATTATCTTAGGCAAATAAGCATCAGGGGCTTCTGTGCAAATATGCAAATGCATATGCTGAATTAAGGCATATTGTTTGCTCAGTTAATATGTGCTTTGGAGGAGGCATTATTTGCTTATAAAGCTTTGAAATCCCTTTGTAGATATATCATGTGGTTGACAGCTTCAAGAGGTAGATGTTGATGGCGTACTTATTCTATCAGACTTGTTTCAAGTGCCACTGGCATGTCTGGTAGGGAGGGGGTGCTGATGGGTGATGCTTCTTTCTGTCACCCCAGCAATGGCACAACCAGAAATAGCAGCCAGCATGTGAAGAGACAATGATAGAGTATGAAAGATACACAGAATGAAAATTACCCAGAATATGGCAGGCCGCCTCCCCGAATAATTGAGAACTGGCTGAACAGTCACTTACAAAGAGGCACAAACTGGGGATTGTTCCATGAGTTGTGCTTGTAGGAATTACTACCCATATTCAGTGGGGAGGGCATATGTGAAGGGAAGATCTATGTTTATCTTCCCTCCCTGTCCAGCTAACAGTTTCCAAAGGAATGACAGGGAAGAGAGAGCTGTTGGTTTTTGCTGAATTATGGCCATCTGGCTATTACAAGTACAGACAATTAGAGATAATCACAACTCTCTTTCTCCTCTCTTCCAAAAGTTGTCATGCTGAAATTTGGGCTTGTAGCCTTGTGTTTGGAAGCCTGGCAGGTGTATTCAGAATCCATCCATGTAAAGAAGTGTGACCTCAGAATAGCGCTGCATATGTTTAATCTAGATAAATGATCTCTAGGTAATCAGAAACTTGGCCCTAAACAGTTAAATGTCATCTTGACCTAAGTTAGGAGTACTAGATTTTCTTTTAATGACAAACAGGAGACTGTATATCAAGAATTGCTTGCAGAAAATCACCATTAGACATTGTCTCCTGTGGGTGTCTCTCTTATGGCTGATGGCTTCATTAAGAGAGTTGTGCAAATGTATCCTTTAGTCTCAAGCTTCCTTTTACTCCTGGCTCTAGTGAATGCTCAAGAATACAAAGGTTATAATAACAAGACAGAAGTAGTTGGAATAAAAATTTAGGAGTAAAAAGAGTGAACTTATTCAGTTAGATAAATTTGCTAAGAAAAATATATCTAACCTTAGCAAATTTTTTTTTCTTGGCCAATTTATTTGGGGGGAAGTTATAGAAACAAAAGTTTCGGAAAGTGTTACACATCAAGTGAATTCATAAGCCAACTTTCTCTACGAGACAAAGCTCAAAGGCACAAAAGCACAAAGCAAGGTTTCTGTGCCTACCACAAACCCACTCCCTTGAAGTTTTCCTATTGCTTTTATAAGCTAAATTGCAGCATAGCCAATGGGCAGAGAGAAGCAGGTGGGTCCTGTTGTGGATATATTCCATCTGTAGGCCATTAGGAGTCTGCTCCCACAGCCTCCTTCTCATTAAACACTAGTCAAAAGGCTGGGGCTCATCTTTTTGCAGTGCTCCCTATTTCTTTTAATGCACCTGCAAATAAAATGAAATGGGCTTAATGGACTGAGGCTTTGACTGATTCTCATAGCCCTGCTGCATGGTCACTAGTTGCTTCTCCTGATAATTTACAAGGTTTCCTGCTGTATGATAAAACACAGGTGCTCAGGCTGTCATCCAGAGCAATGATTTATTAGCTTTAGTGGTACCACAGACCTCAGGCAGCAGGCACTAAATCAAGAGAATATATACTGAAATAATATGTTTTCCAATGATGACCCATGGAGACTCTTTAGCTGTTCATGCCCTTTACCCACTGCTGTTGGTTTTGCCATTTCTCCTCATTATTTTAAAGCCCACAGGATTTACTTCCTGTCTTAATTTCTCACCTGCCAGGATGGCCACAGCACCAGCTTTATTGCTATAGATTTCTAGTTGATCCCTCACGCCACCAAAGACTTCCAGCTAATGAGTAGGAAAAGGGAACCTCAGGGGCTTTTTTCAGGCCTCGGGACATTCAGAATCTGTATTCCGGACTTCACTTTGATATGGTTGCCAGATAAAAGCTCACATAGGTCTTTTAAATAACCCCATTTTGAGGTTAAATATATCT
This sequence comes from Galeopterus variegatus, assembly GCF_000696425.1. NCBI lineage: Eukaryota > Metazoa > Chordata > Mammalia > Dermoptera > Cynocephalidae > Galeopterus > Galeopterus variegatus. Next base: position 101,247 of record NW_007726605.1, read on the forward strand.
GGACATTTATTTGAAAGATTTTATCTATCAAATTTTTCTTTATGGAAATTTGTTAAGAGGTCCTGCCTTCCTATTTTCATGACAGTGACTATCAATCAAAGTGATTTCTTGTTGATTATCAGAGAGCCCTATGAACATATTAGAGAGATCTTTAATTACCATTAAATGCTTGCCAAACATGGGCAGAGGGAAAACCACTCAGTCAAAGTGGAAGCCTGGTGTGGACCTTGAATTTTAATGAAAGGACAAGATTAGAGATGTAAAGGGTGTCTTAACAGACAAGAAAGTGAATATGGGGGGAAAACATCCAAAATCATACTGAAAACTGAAAAAAGCAGGACTAGAACAGAAAAGTCAGTGATGTAAAAGATTAAGATAACAAAAATGAACATTAATTATATACAAAAGATAAAGAAATCTACAACTTTACTTTTCTCTCATAATCAGCACATACGCCACAGGCAAGGCCCAAATCTTCCTTTGTTTGCAAGTCCTTGCCACACACAATTCACCTAAATTTTATCCCTTATCAGCTAGAGTTGGGAGATCCCAGGCTTGGGCTGACGTCTTGGGGTGTCAGTGATGATGGTCTTGCAGGTGTAAGCTGTAGGATGACAGGCCCAGAGCAGGTTTGAGAGAGCAGTGGGAGTAGGGAGGTGTGAGAATCTTTGTGGCTGAGGATCCCGGGATTTGCCAACACCGAAGCGAGGTAGCCAGTGACAAAGATGGTCGGGATGGTGACTACTCAGGAGATTTCTGAGTATGCTCAAAGTCAATGGCTACCCAACTGGTTAAAAGGAAAAAGTAAAACTATATGAAAATATCTCTTATATGATTCCCCAAGGTGATATTCAAACATTCAACAACTGGTGAGACATGTTACTGACCCATCAGAAGGACACCAGCCATAGTCTTGTAGCAAGGTCCTGGATACCTCTGCTGAGACAGGCCTCAGACCCTTGGTGGCTGCATCATAGGGAGATCTGGGAATCCTGGAAGGGGGCTGGGCAGCCAGGGCTGACAGGTGCACTTGGGAGTTTAAGGACAGCAGCTGCCTAGCACTGGTGAAGAAAAAATTTAAAAATGTTGACAACACCTTCAGCTGAATAAGTGCACATGGGTGATTTTAGTACTGTCAAATTTCTCTCTTCTAAATATAAATTTGCAGTGTTGCAGAAAATCTTTCTTTTATTTTTTCTTACGTTATGTAATGTAAAAAATAACTGAGGTTTTAAAGAGCAATGAGCATTCAGAGGCAATAATTTTCATCTTCCAACCCCCTACATTCTCAGCAAAAGAGCAACATGAGTACTGGGACAACAGTCCTGGCATTCCTAATAAGCTCCATAACTAATTTTTCACAACCAAACCTTAACTGTTCTATCTGTGTTGCTATTTTCTGTTGGTTTTTGGACTGAAGATTAATTCTGCTGTTATAACAGATATGTCAACTTCTCAAGTTTTCTTAAATACTAAAAAACAAAAACAAAAACAAAAACACCACTGTATTTGGGAGAGGAAATTGACTAAAAGAGATAGAAGGGAACTTGGAAAACTACACAATTTTCTTTTAAAGAGGTATTGTACAGAATAGGTACTCAAAAATACTTGTTAAATAAATGAGCAAATGAATATAGTAGAATTATACTTAAATTATACAATTACAGGATATTTTATCTATCTATCATGTATTTATCTATCATCTGTCAATCATCTATTTCATCATCATTATTATCTAGTTATTCTTGGCATTTTATGATTAATACACACCAGTTATAAAAAGTATAAGCAATATGGAAATATCCTTCATCCTTTTTCTTGACTGCATAGTTTTCCATTGAACAGAAAAAATGTGTTCATTGTTTAGTTTAAATATTTATAACTATTGGTGAAATTGAACCTCTTTTTTTGGTGAGTGGCATATATGTTTCTTCCATGATTTCTAACTTATGTCTTCTGCCATTTTTCATCTGTGGTGCTTTCACCATTTTTCTTATTGATTTATAAGGTCCCTTTGTACATTAGCAAAATCAATCTTTAGTCTGTGATTTGTGTTGCATTTTCACTAGTTTATTTTTAACTTTGTTGATATTATATTACTTTATATTTTGTTGTATAGAAGTTTATAATTTTCATATTATTATATTTATTGATCTTTTCTTATGGTTTTTGTGTTATGTTTAGAAAAGCTATCCTTACTCCAAAATTAGAGTAACAAATGACTATGGATTTCTTCTAGTCCTTCTATGTTTTCATGATTTTACATTTAAAGCTTTGTTCCATCTGGAGTTTTCTAATTTATACTTAAAGACTTCTAGAGAAAGACTATCTATGGCCTTTTTTGTTAACATATTCCAATCTTTAGCCCCTAGGATGTTTCAAAAAATCTTCAAAACATAGAATTTTAAAGCCAAAGAAATAATATTTGTTATTTTAAAAATAAGGAAACTGTTATCTTCAGAGGTTAATAAACGTAGTGACTTACTGGCACAGCTGAAAGTAGGCCCCAGATATCTGTTCCTGGTTTAGTAAGTTTTCCCCTGTTTTATGCTTACATTTAAAATATTATAAATCCTTCAAACCAAAGCTCAGTGCTTCCTTCTTTTTTCGTGTCTTCATGGGTAACATATTTTATTCTTTGGATGTACATGAAAACCACAATATTTTCTATTCAGCCATTTTCTTCTTCCCATAAAATGCCCATAAAATGAATGGGCATGTATACTATACATCTGAGAACTATGTGTAAGTGTGGTAGGAAAACTTTAGAATCTCAGAAGTGTTTAATGATGACCACTCTTAGTCATGTCTGACTGTGATAATTTAGTTTTGGGAAATGTCAGTGATCCTTTAGGAAGTGGAAGAGGACTTTCTCAAACCAATGTTTTGAATCATTGCTCATTTGAGAAAGAAGAAAATGGAGAGTAAAGTATATATAATGTTTGCATTCACTAAATAATACATTCGACTACATAATAACAAAAAACTTTAGAATCCAGTGGTAAATGGGTTGTATTAGAATCAATATTCAGTTTCTGCTGCTCCTGTACATCAAAGCACAAATATGTCATCAATTTGTACATGCCTGTAAATCTGTTTTGTTGCCACTTTGCCCTCTCCCTTTGTTCTCTGTGAAACCCCTGGTCCTGTGAGGCTGGTTTAGCGCTTTGGCCATCTGCTTTCCTTTGCTCTGTGATAGTCATGCCTTCCTGTTCTGGGCCTGCCTGCTTGGCTTCTGACCTGCATTTGCACAAGTCTGTACCTTCTGTGTGTCTGCCCAATTCCAGACTCACGGCCTTGCCTGCCCTTTGACGTGCCATCCTTCTGGACTCCTGTCTGCCTGCCTCAGTGCTAACTCACTGTTTAGCTTATGACTTCTCAACTCGGTGAATTCCTGGCTCTCCCACCTTCAGATTCTCACCACCCTAGTTCTTTGCATTTCTCCTGCTGTCCGCAATCCCAGCACTAATGTCTAGGACTCAAGACCGCTTCTTTTTGCTTTATCTATTGCAGAGGAGACATATAACATATGTTGTTCGACTTCACCAACCTCACTAGGGCACAGTGACTTTGTGGGAGGGAAGGGCAAGTGACACATGAGGTAGCTAATTCACAAGAACGCTTTCCAGTTTTTATTTTTATTTGTTTTTCATTCGGCATAGACTTCAGACACATCAGTATGATTCTTCTTGGTTTCTTTTGTGTAAGATTTTCTCTAATTCTTGGGAGCATTGTTCTTTAAAGAAAAGTCATGGGCCGGCCCGGTGGCGCACTGGATAGTGCGCCGCTTGGGAAGCGCGGCGGCGCTCCCGCCTGAGGGTTCGGATCCCACATACAGACCGGTTCCCGCTCACTGGCTGAGCGAGGAGCGGGAGCAACACCAAGGGTTGCGATCCCGTTGCCGGTCCCGGTCCGGTCATACAGACCGGTTCCCGCTCACTGGCTGAGCGAGGAGCGGGAGCAACACCAAGGGTTGCGATCCCGTTGCCAGTCCCCGGTCCGGTACGGGGGCAACACTGAGGGTTGCGATCCGTTGCCGGACACGGAAAAAGACAAAAAAAAAAAAAAAAGAAAAGTCATACTAATTTCTCCTGAAATTCCAGCATGACTGATTTTTTTGGAGAAGGCATCTTGGTACCAGGTAGAAACAAAGCTTTTTGAATCCGTCTGACTCTTGACTTCAATGGTGCTGTGAGCATTCTGCCCACAGAGAAATCTCTGAAAACTAAGTGTCCCCTCTGCACTTGTCAGCAGCCTGAGGTACAGCCTCAAATTCTAGTTATACATACTTCCCTTCTAGTTCTTGTCCCTCAGTTCTCACCTCATCCCTTTTTGAATTCACAAGTCCTTAAGGGCTGCAGTTTTCTTCATAACTTTGATAAACTTATATAAGATGGAGTTTCAAGATCTCCAGGCTTCTAACTGATCAAAAAACCTTCTTTTGCTTCTCACATGTGCCATACTATTTGTTAGGATATTACTTAACCTCTCTGAGCTTTATTTTCTTCATCTATAAAGAGACAACAACAATAACAATATGTCAAATTTGTAGCAAGCATTCAGTAAACAATAGCTTTTATTATTATGTTTTCAGTCTTCACGATTTTTTTTTCTTTTTTTTAAGAAATGAGCTAAATCTTTACTGGGCTACTTTGTTTTTGTGTAACATGCATAAAGTGTATTTTTTTTTCTTTAGCTAGATAGTCCATTCAAAATGAATTATATATATGACAAGAAACAGCAGAGGAGGAAAAACTTAAAAATCAGAACTATTAAATAAAATATTATAAATGGACAGTAATTGCATATTGCTAATTTTAGATGTGTAAAATACCATTGCTATTCTATTTGTTTACATGCTAGGCTTTTTGTTTTTTTTATGGGTTCCCTCATGACTTAAGTTCTCTCATCTTGATTTTCTTTAAGGTTTAAATTTTCTGTCCTACACATCTTTGATAGGTCAGGGAGGTCTATTTCTTCTGTCCCTTGGACTTGTTGTTTTAGGATTCTGTCACCCTCTGGAAGTGAATTTTCCAGACACAGGTGTTTTCAGGGCTATTTAGTTTAGTTCGGAGATCAGTCTGTGACTGTGGTGATGAGGGAAGCAGAGTCTAGCCTTGGGGCTGGTGGCGGTGGGGGCAGCGGGGGGAGCTGGGCGAGCCAGGCCTGGCCTGGTAGGGGGATCAGGGTTATAGCAGCTGAGTTACACACTTCATTATTGATCCCAGTGATTTTTAGGAGAGAGGTTTTGCTACTCACACTTTATAGAAAAATTATTTCTAACAGTATTTTAGCCTTTAGAAGTGAAACTTCTCTGAGATGGAGTAAAGAGTGCCCTTATCAATATCTTCTCGGAGACTCTTTCTAAGTTTTTATATTAGATATGCTTCCTAAAAGGTCAGTGATGTTGGCAAAGATATATAAGGTGCTTATGTTATATAAGGTGCTTCTGGCCTTTTAAGTCAATAAAAAGCAGTTACTTTCTGGCTCATTTGATTCTGGACCCAGATTGGAAGAATTGTACTTGGCAGCTATAAGGGCTAAGTATTGTAGAGCAAATAGAGAGAAGTACAATGAACCTTAAGATTCCTTCAGTAACTGCTCCCCATCTGTAGTTTTCTTCTCTTTTATTTAACATTAATTGGGATATTGGGGTATAATATAGTCGTATAGTCAGCCCTCTGTATCTGTGAGTTCTGCATCCATGGATTTAAACAAACTCGGAGCAAAAATATTTGGAAAAAAATTAATAAAAGTAACAACACAACAATAAAAAATAATACAAATAAAAAAACAGTATGATAACTATTTACATTGTATTAGGTATAAGTAGTCTAGAGATGATTTCAAGTATATGAAGGGATGTGTGTAGGTTATATGCAAATACTACAGCATTTTATACGAGGGACTTGAGCATCTGGGAATTTTGGTATCCACACTGGGGGCGGGGGGGGGGGCTGGAACCAATCTTCCTTGGATACCAAGGGGCAACCATACAAGGCCTGTGAGAAATAGAGCCCACCCTCGAGGATCTTATACTCTTGTGAGAAGAGAAGATCTATACAAATGTATCAGGGAAAAATAATTACCTCTTGCCCTCCATCCCCCAGTATGGCTGGAGAGAAAGTGATGAACATAAATAGGAGACTTTTGCAAGGAATACAGAAATTTAATGGAGCATTTTGTTAGGCCATAGACCAAAGACATTGGGACCAGTATTATAATTATCTTTATTGTCATATTTACTGTTACTTAAGATTGAAGCAGGATGGCCAGGCAGAGACAAGCAAGAAACTAATATACCTGTGACATTCAAAGTGAGGGAATGGTCCTTTCCCTGTAGATAACATATAGGAGGGAAAGCAACCAGGGTGACTATGAGGGCAATCCTGTCCAGGCAAACCTCCTGCTGAGTCTGTCTCCTGCTGTAGAAGACTGGACAGCAAATGAGTCACACAGAATCAGGAGCAGTGTGTTGTGGAGACAGTGCTCACCAGCTGACTGGCAGAGCCCATGGAGGCCAGAGGCAGCTGCCTCAGCAGAGACCAGGAAGGGTCTGCTCCATGGTATGAAACATACGAGCTGAATCCTTTTCCTTTTTTTTTTCCCATGAGTCCCTAAATAAAATTGACATCACTCACTAACAGTATATTTGGAGTTCTATTTTTGGGGGGGAGAGATGTAAGATATCTGCAGAAGTAGAGGCTGCCCAAAGGATGCTGGGACACATTTGGATTGCAACTCAATATCCATAGCAAAGTGTAAAATTGGTAAGTGCCATAAAAGAAGTACAGAAGAAATGCTATCATTCTGAGTAGTGAAAGCTTGTTTCTAGCTGAGGGATGCAGAGAGGAAGCAAAAAGGAAAAGGGAAGCTTTGCAAAAAGAGTTAATTGGGTTGAGCTTTGGGAGATGGTGTGGTGGACATTGCAGGAGATGGTGAGGTGGACACTGTAGCTAATTCCCTACCATCTGCTCTACTGCAGATGATTTGTGTAAGCTGACTGTGGTGATTCCGTGTCTGCCCTTTGTCAGGAATTGGTACAGAGATGAATAGGCCCATGATCATTTGGACCAATAAGATGGGTAAAATGGCTTGGAGCTTCTCGGAAGAAGAAGTGACTCTCTTTCTCCTGTAGGATGGGAACAAAAAAGCATTCAGCCTCAATTGCTACTGGCAGTGCTCCTGCAACCACAAAGAAAAACAATCTTCCCATGAAGCCATAACTGAGGAGCACAGACTGGAGAGATAGAAAGAGCCTGCCTCCCTGCTGACAGTGCCACATAGGGAAGGATTTGAGTACATGTAGTCATAGAAGTTCTGTGGAACTGTGAGCACAGGCGTGAAGGTTAGAAAGTGTCAGGTGCGCATGGAGAGCAGCCAGGGGCTGTCCACCAATAATCCTCTTCACACCCACTGGTGCTGTTTATCCAGCATCTGAAAACAGAGCACAACAAACTGACTTTGTCATTAAAAAAGTTTTTAGTTCTTTTAACTTTAAGAGTGTGTTTATTATTGCTTTATAAATTTAAACATGATAGGAAAAATCAATTGTTTGGTATGGGATCACTTTCCGTAATGGTTACTTAATTTTGATGTGTTTTATGAAACTGCTGTATCAATAGTTTTGTTTGAGCTTCATCACATGTTCTTAGTCTAGTACTTTCTGCCACAGCAAGGTATTGTGAGAAGAGCTTTGAAGAGAGTTATGGCTTTGAATCCTGACTTTTGGTCATGTGATTGTTAACTTTTGAACCTCAATTTCTTCTATTGTACCTTAACAATCATTTTTGTTAAATGAGATAAAAGCTTGCTCATGTTCTAAGGTTACTGCCTTCACTTGAATCCTGACATCTTATTCTAGGTCTCTACTGAAACAATGGTCTCTCTTCCAGGGTCTTCAGGGAGAGACAGCTCTGAGAAAAGTCTAACGTTGCTGCATGAAGAGTCATTACTTTGGTGCTCTGGCCAAATTCCTTTTGGAATATTTATATTCTACTTTATTAAATTTATACTATTTAAAAAAATTAATCATGTTTAGGTGCTTATGTAATTCCTTTAAATTTTTTATTCTTTTTTACTGAATGGTTTTCAGCTGGCTGGAATGTAAGTACAATGAAGAGGGGAATTTTTTCTGGGTTTTGTTTGCTGTGGTATAACTAGCACACAGAAGAGTGCTTGGAGCATAATTGGCTCTCAATAAATGTTTGTCACATAAATGAATTACTTAGCATTATTACATATCCATGTGATAGCTATATTTTTCATATTGGGAAGAATGATTTTTTTCACTATATTAATTTTGTCAATTGGATTTAAGTGTTTGTTGAAAATTTATTTTCTAGGTGATAAACAGTTAGATGAAGTCTAAGTATTTCAAATTAAATTATGTAATCTTTCGTCTATGAAATTTCAAAATAAATTTAGACTTTGTAAACCATATTATAATTTACTCATAGAGAATATCTCCTTTGTTGAGAAGAGGCACATAGCTTGGTTTAAGCAATATGGTCCATTTTGATGAGCTTGCTTTTTGATGTTTTAGCTCAGAACAAAATAAAAAGTAGAAAAAATTTTTAATTCTGCTGCCCATGCTTAATCTAGATATACTCAATCTTATTGGCTGCTGTTGTCACCCTGATAACTAAGATTCAAAGGAATTAAAGATGAGGAAACTGCTACCTTAGCAAAATGAAGACTCTCTTTAACTTGCCCACCAACTAAAAAACAAAAAGAAAAGAAAAGAAAAGAAAAAAAACCAACAAAAACAAAACCCTATGTCCCCAATGGCAAGCTGACTGAAACAAAAATATTTGAAAAAATAAATGTCTCCAGATGATTTACACTCGGTTTGCCTTGCTATAAATAAATGGCTGCTGTAAGAGCAGGTGTGAATGACAGTAACTGCACTGTATGTGTGGTGAAGGTGTGTGTCGTGCTGGGAAACAAGGGACAAGGTACATAATGAGATTCAACTTAGAGGGATTTGAGACTTAACTCCTCTTCACGTTGGAGTGAAACCAGATTCATAGCAGTAGAAGGACCCCATAAACATAATTCACTGAAATGAGAGGGTGATAAAAGTCTTTTTTTTCTTGCCTTTTGTGGGGATAAATTACACAGAAGCTACAGAAATGTTTCTTTCCAGCTTCAGATTAAGTGTGCTTGTATAATAAACATTTCTGTAACATTCGGCTTCTTTAACCAAGACAGCTCAATTAGGGCTGTGTGATAAAATACAACTTCTATGTACTTTGCAAGCACTTAATGTGACTGAGGGCCTGTTAGCAAGAAATCTCACAGAAAATAGGTCTTGTCAAGTGTTTAAGGAAATTGAATTGGCATTGTGTTTAATGAAAATATATATACATACATGATACATATCCATATACTTTTAGATTTTGTGTAATTTAATTATACTGACATTATGTTAGTCTCCTTTTTGTGTGAAAAATCTCTTATTCACTATTTTTGCTATTTGATGGAAAACTATGAGGGAACTTGGGAAAATCGTTATATGTTGGCACAGATGTTTAAAGAAGTCAGGAACTCTGAAGACTGACAAGGAGTATGGAAAAGTCTTAATGATAATCTCTAAATTGCCATGAATTGAAGGTACAGCCAGTGAGTCCCTTGAGGTGTAATTGCATTGTGTGATTAATTTGCATATTGCTTTTCTGAGAAAGTAAATATTAGGGGTCTTGCAGAATTGGTTGAATAAAGGACCTCGGATGGATGACTAGTCTGCCCACAGCACTGTGTACAGGAGACATTCAACCATCTATCTCAGACACTTGCCTCATATTAACATTAGAAACTCTTTCCAGACTGTACTTCTAGCCTTTGCATGGCACCATTATAGTGTCATAAATATCGTCATGATTATCTACCAGAGAAGGCTTCAATTTCTTAGACAGGCTTTCAAGGACCTCTGAGACTAACTCTAATTTAATTTGCTCCACTTTATATTAGGATTTTCATTTTGCTTTAGATGTGTAGAGTCATCAGTTCCCTGCCAGGGGTTCTCATGTGATTCATCTATTTAATTGGAGCTTACCTTTTACTATATCACTTCATGCCCCCAACTTTCATGACAAACTGTGGTCTTTATTGTACCTTGTTCACTTCCCTTGTTTCTCCACCTTTCTTTTGTCATTCCCTTTGTGACCTCTGCCAGGTGTGGCTTTGCTTCTCTGGTTGTTTAAAGCTCTTCTGATGGACCCCTCAGTTGGACCCTTCCTGGGAAGCTTTTCCTGATGCCCCAGCCAGGAGGAGTCTCGTTCTGCTCTTTTTTATTGCTTCATTTTTATTTGTCTTATGACACAACAATTTCTGCTGGTATTATTGTTATTTATGTACCTGTTTTTTATCCCCTGAGGGCAGAGTTGGCAACTGATTCTCAGTCACGCTTGGGAGTAGTGCTGTATATACAACTCTTATTTTTCCATTTATGTCAAGCATATTTATAAACAGGCCCTGATTTTCAAGAACATTGTCAATAGTTTTTTTGGATATACATTTATGTCATGTATACATATAATTCAAATATCTATAACAATGCTGTAAGGAAGGCCCGATCATAATGAATAGAATACAAAAACACAGTTCCACTTGTAGAGGAAAAGGATCGTAGTGTCTTTCTGAAAAAAAATTTATTTCTAGCTCAAAAGGGAAACCTTACCAACTATACAGAGAGAAAGTTCTGGGAACATCAAAAGGTGAAAAGATTAAATTTTAATGCTACATGATGTCTCTTGAAGAGGATAATTCGGAAAAGTCAGTCTCATTTTTTTTTTTTTTTTTTTTTTTTGCTGGAGCAGTTTATCATCATGGTGAGGAGGAGATGGGAGAAAGCCCCTGAGCTTTTCAAAGGGTTTGTTTACTGGTGTTCAGATCAAACAAGATAAGTGGGACTATAGGGAATTCTTTATTTTCACCTCTAATTGTTTCCTTAAATGTGACCATAAAAATTTATTCAGAAAACTGCAACAGATTAAAGAAGTTAAAATAAGACCTAAGATGGCTGTTAGTAATACAAATGACTTAAAGTGTTTTTGCAAATTGCATGTCAACCACAATTAACAGTATGATGCTTATTTTGGAGCGGATGGGTACCCTCAGCAGCTCTCACAGTACATCAACGGTTCCTTTTATAATGTAATTGAAACGTTTTGTCTTGCGCAAGACAGATGGGCGCGCAGCAAGTGTTCACGACACAACCTTTTATGCCTATAGAGCTTGCAGACACCAGCTCCACCTTGGCCTGGGTGCAATGGCTGTTCCCTAGGTGGAGGAGACCAACACAAACATTGGAGCTTGGATCACAATCGCCATACACAAGCGTTTTGCCAGACTGTAGCAATTTTGGCATTGCCTAATTCACATGCAGTACGATTGTGGGGAGGCTTTGAATAAATATTGATTTGTGAGAGGCAGATGATTGTCATGAATCCCATTTTTAGTATTCTCTTTTCTCACTCAGTGCAAAAATTGTCTACTCTCTTGAGAAGAAGTAAATAAGTTATGGAAATGTTGCTCTACTGTGTGTGAAGCTAGACAAATATTTTCTTTTCTACCACAGAATGCTTTCTGCTGCTTGTCAAAATTTCCTGTGTGCTATGTGATTCTACACTGGTACACCACAGAAGTGCCTGCTTTGTGACAGCGTTAAGCTTGCACTTGGTATCAATAAAAGCAATATTTGGAGACTTATTGAAATGAATTTAAAAGCCACTCAATTAGTCTGGTAATTAATCTGCCACCCTTCTCCTCTTGCCCTGTCATTGCAATGCTAACCATAAACTATGACTGAACGAGGAACATCCCTTCCCTGATGAGGCATGGCTTAATGATAATGATTTTATCTCTTCTAGGGGTGTTTCGTGCCCACACTCAATCATCTTGATGGCTTTGTTTTTACCATAAACATCAAATGGTACTATATTGGGAACATTATGTAACAATTAACCACATTTTAATTTGTTTGACAATTATGGAGACACAGTGCTGTCATGGAAATGGACCACCTCACTGCCATATTAAAGACTCTGAGTGGGTTATCTTTTCTGTGTAAGGCTTATAAACAAAGTTGCTGCTTCCATCAGTGAAGAAGGGTTTTGCTGCAAATAACAGAACACCCTACTACAATATTTGAACATGCTTTGTCATTTTTAATGTGTAGAATGACAGAAATTTTGGTTGGAAACTGTTGCTACACCTCCAGGATCCTGTCCGAGTCCCAGGCAGGAAGAAGGAAGGGAAAAGCAGGGAGGACCAGAGCCGGCAGGAGGAAATCATCTCTTTTCAGAATTCTTAGTTTATACCCTATTAACCACTTAGATACTCTAGCTGCAGTGGAATCTGGAGAATATAGCACCAAATTAGATCTTTATTCTGCATCAAATGAAGAGGGAATAATGAGATATACAGTCAGTAATATGTTATACTGGGGGATAGCTCAGTTGGTTCGAGCATGGTTCTGAAAACACCAAGGTTCAGGGTTTGATCCCTGTATTGGCCAGCCACCAAACCAAACCAAACAAACAAAAATAATAAAATGCTATGCTGTTTAAGTATGATTTTAAAGGAAAGGGCTGAATGCTTGTTGACTGTTGCTTTTCCATGTTGCAGAATCTCACTCTGGGCTGAGTATTCCTGAAGAGTAGCCTGAGTTGAGGACAGTTGGAGAAAACCGGAAAACTGGAACAGATTGATATTTTAAGTTTCCACATCAGTTAGCTGAGAAGTCAAGGAAACAGAGAGTAAAGTCCTCTGGTGACTGAAATATGACTCCTTCCTTAATTTCATTCTTCTTTCCCTTTTATGTACTTCAGCTTTATCCTTGATATGGGGAAGCTTATAAAAATTGCCACTCCATTGCTCATGACCTGGCCTATGAAGACAAATATTTTGAGAAGACAGATAGTGTTCAGGTAAGAAAAGCCTAGACTAAAACCTCCTGTATGAGAAAGGAAAGGAAAGAATATATGGTGGAAAAAAACATGAAATGCTGGCAAATACGATCTGCCAAGAAATTGATGTTTATAAGCCTTTGCCTGGTTTTATTTTTAATATTTATGATTTTGCTAAAATTACAGAGTCCTTGACATTAAGTTAGTGTATTCCCCAGTAGTTTCTGAGGGAAAGGCGGGTAAGTGATCAATTGCTTTAGGTAAAAGTCATTCATTGGTGTCAGACCAGATTTTCACAGTTAATTTTACATTCTGACAATTACATAAATTAATCCAGTAAATCCAACAAAGCCTACTAAGATTTTTCTGGATTTGTCATGAACGTTAAAATGTCATCAGCATGCGTGATAATTTATACTGCCTAAGATTAGCAGTAATCCTTACCATCTCCTGTGAGGATCTAATAACCAGAGCTAATGGCTTTAATGCTAAAATAAACAGCAGAGGATCTGAGCAACACCTCTCTGCTCTGTAGCTTTTGGAAGTGGTCTGGTGTGTGTAGAATATTTCCATGGCATTTTTTTTTTTGAAGAATATCAACTGCTGATTCTTATTCCAAATCAAAGTGTTTCAATATATCGTAGAACACATTGTTTCATTAGATGAGCTTCATCTTGTGTTCAGTAAATAGTAATTAGAGTTAGTATGGTAAATATTTAGAATGCCCACAGCTCTTCAGATAAATCTATGATTGTAATCTTGACACATAATGTTTTAAGCCACTATTAACTAAATTACTAGTTTTGTCACTATAACATGCAGATAACAACAGCGATGAGGCTACTATCAGCTCTTACAGGCCTATGTGTGACATATAAAAAAGATGCTTCTGGCCAGATGGAGCTTACGGCACACAGACTGACAAAAAAGACTGCTGTGTCTTTTAGCCCTGACTTGCCCCCTCAGCTAGGTACCCTCGTGCTAGACTACACTCAGTGCAAATCTACCTGGGAAGGTAAGATTCCACTTAAAGAGAACAGAAGGTGTACCTATAGAAGGGTTTCTGTTAGTGGCCGATACATCTGGACAACCACTCTGAATAGATAATATTGTGTGTGAGAATCAATTATACAGATATTTCCATGTTAGAAAGGGTGTATAGGTCCTCCTTCTTTTTTAAACTATACCAAATAAATGAATAAATATTAATTCCTTATCAGTCATACACCAGGGACTTTCTATATGCACAATCCCATTTATTATTTACAATAAGCCTCATTTTAGAAATGATAAAGCCTATGTTTAGGGAGGTGTGCAGGAAAGTGTTAACCAGCAGGTTTGGGTTAAACCCTGGGGACATTCCCAGAGTCTTTAGGACTGGCCCTTGGATGGCTCCAGGGAGATGACCTCTCAGCCTTTGGACTATCTTCCCTGATAGAGATGCTACAGTATATAATGCAACCTACTCTACCACATTAGCCCTGTGACCTACAGGATCCAGGGTAGGTTGACATGTCTGCAGCAGTTATGTATGTTCTGTGGGAGCCTCTGCAATCCCCATCAGGAGAATTGCATTGCAGATTCTTAAGGTTTTGAAGCAAAGCTATGCCATTTTAACAAACAATTATTGTCTTTTTGAGAAAAATTTTGGTTTGATATTGCAGCCTGACCATGGAACAAGTGACATGTGACCTAAGATGCTGTCATAAACTGGGTATTGCCTGAAACACCAAGCAATAACGTGGGATGCACAACAACATTCTTTAATCAGGTGAGAGTTCATTTATATGACATCAGTCTCTAGCAGGCCCTAAAGACATATGAATTGTATGAGCAGGTACTTAAACTCTCCATGGCCCTTACTCCTTACTCCTGCCTTGACATAATTCCCTCACCTGTGCCTCCTGAGGAGTACCCTACGATAATGTGATGTAGAAAGAAAAAAACATCAAGCCTGATATACACATGATTATGCATGATATCTAGGCACTAGCCAGAATTCAGTGCTGTAGCATTACAGTCCAACTTAGGAGTGGTTTGAAAGGACATTGGGAAGAATAATCCTCCCATTGGGTAGAATATCAAGCATTATATCTGATTATCCTATTTGTTTTGAAAGAGATGTGAATGGAAGAAATATGCACATGGATTCAAGGAAGAAGCTAACAGTTTAGCCAAATGGTCAATAACCTGGAAACAATAGGATTAGAATATCAATGACAAGCGGTTGTAGAGGAGAGATATGTGGCTAGAACTTTGGAATAGATGCAGAGCATGAAAATATTTGTGCCCCACATAAGTGTTCACCAAAGCACACCAACTGCAGAGGGAACTTTCAGTAATCAGGTGGGCAAGATGATCTGTTCTGTGGATCAGCAAGCTTCTATCCCTAACAACTCCAGTGCTTTCTCTGTAGGATCATGAACAAAGTGGACATAAAGGCATGGAAGGAGACTATGCATGCTCAGAAAGAGAGATTTTTTTTTTCACTGAGACGGATGTGACTACTTGCACTGATAAGTGCACAACACATCAATAGCAGCAACCAACGTTAAGCCCCAGATATGGTACCATTCCTCGTGGGAACCAGTTAGCCACACCGTGACAGGTTGTTTACATTGGTTGTCTTCCATCATTGAAGGATCAGTAATTTATCCTTACTGAAATAATGCCTTCTTTGCCTACAACACTTTTGGTATTACCATGCATGCAGGTGGGGTATGTATGTTGAACCATATTATGCTGACATTTCCTTCACAGCCAGGACAAAATAAGAGTGGCTCCATTCACTATTACTCTGATAACTCACATGCAAAATTTGTCTTCCTTTCTCCACACACTTGGGCTCTGTTAGTTGAGAAGAGTCAATTCCCAAAGGAGAAATGTTTCTAAAAGGGAACACAACATTGATTCCATTGACCCAGTATTTGAGATTGCCCTGGCCACTTTGGGATCCTCATGCCAATCAACTAACAGGCAAAGAAAATTGTCATCACATTGACTGGATAACTGATCCTAATTAAAGATCTGTATGTTGAAATCTATTGGCCAAGTACTTCAGCTGTTTGGGGTTCTTAAGCTTGTAGGGCGACCTAAATCTTTCCTCCTAAAGTACTAGATGAGCCATTAGTGGTTCTATCTTCGTTGACCTGCTTTAATCTTTCATTAAGTCTTACCACTGGGTATTCTGTTAGGGAAGATAAATATTACATAAGCACAACATAACTACATAATTACAAACTATGTTAACTGTTATAAGAAGAGCATAACAGGAAACTAAATCTAGATCAAGAGATCAGGGAAGGACTTTGAAAAAATCAAATCTAACATGAAAGTTTGATGGTAGGCATGGACGAGCATGGGGAGGAGCAGAGGAAAGAGCATTTCAAACTGAATGAAACGCTGTGGAAAAGTTCTCTCGGTTGAGGAATTGCATGAGGATGGATGTGGCTACAATGCGTGTGTCAGAGTAAGAGTGGTAATAGAAGGGGTTGGAGAAGAAGACAAAGGCCAGGTCGCACAGGGCCTTGTTCATGATGGTGAGAACTTTGGACCTATTTTATTAGCTATGGGAAGACATTGAGGGGTGTAAGGCGAAGTGATGACAAGAAGCAATTTATGCTTTATAAAGACATTTGCTGCTGACGAGGGAGATTGGATTAGAAGTGACAAAAACAGACAAAAAGGAAGTTGATTATGAGATTATTGCAACAATCAAACTAAGAGATAATGGTGGCTTCAGCTAAGGTAATAGAAGAGGAGATGGAGAAAGAGGACAAATGGATGAATCAGAAATATGTTTACAGACAGAATGAACGAGATTTGGGGATGGACTGTATGTTGGGCACAAGGAAGAAGAAGGAATCAAAGACAGCTCCCAGACTTATGGAATGAAAAACTGGATAAATGGAGGGATCATTTACTGAGACGTGGTGACAGGAATCCGATCAGTTTTATAAGGAAAGACTGGGTTAACTTTTGGACACGTTATTGATACACTTGGTGAGATATCAAGCAGAGATACCCAATAGACATTTGGATCTATAGATTCTAGTTTAATTTATTGACTGGGGGTCACTGGCAAAAATGACTTATGAATCCCTGAGAGTGAAAGAGGTCAGCTGGGAGACAAAAGGAAAAGAAGCTAAGGGGAGCCAGCACAGAGCCTTGTGGAACTCTAATACTGTAAGGAGAAGTGAACAAACACAATTGGGGTGAACATTTTTGCTAACCTAATAGTAAACTCCATATTTACATTATATAACTTATGTTGGTAAATTGTAATTATATAGCATATTATTATCATTAATTTTCATAGTTTTATAATATGTTATTATGTAATTATATAATTGCATATAGCATAATACTATTGACTCAGACTAATATGCCGCATATGTTAAATATTCTTGCCAGTGAAATTGTTCCTTTAAGAGTCAACAGCCTTTGAGGAATTAAGAGTTCTGACTCAGAGTCAGAAATTTGAGTTCAAATTCCACCTCCACCACTTAGTGTCTATGTGATTTTGCAAGTTTATTAACCTGTTCAAACCTCAGTTTCATTGCACGTGAGATAGATATACTAATACTTCATATAAGAATTTGAAGAGTTGGTATCTAATGTCTATAAATGACATTGACAGGTACACGGCAAGTACTAAAAAAAAGGTTTAACTATTTGTATTGTGCTGTTATTGTTGTTACTGTTGTTACCTTTAGAAATTGAGGCTGCTCTGGTTTCTTTTCTGTTCCCAAGGAATCACTATGTTGTTCTCCACTTTTCTCTACTGATATCTTTTGTCTGAACTTCAACAATGGCATTATTGACCACATCCCTTCTTCCTCCTTTTTAATTTCCACTTAGCAGCCTTCTTAAAACACACATTGAATTGTGTTAGTCCTCTGTTTAAAATTTTCAATGGCTTACATTTCACTTAGCATAAAATCCAAACTCCTTACCACGCCCCAGCGGCCTCGTGTGTGTAGTCCCTGCCCAACCCCTCACCTCATTTTATGCCACTTCACTCCTTGCTCAGTGTTCTTCAGCCACATTAGTTTTGGGACATTGCACCAGAGCCTTTGATCTTGCACTACTCTATGTCTGGAATACAATTTCCCTTGCTCTTTGTATGGCAGACTAGTCTCACTTAATTCTTCAATCTTAGCTTGGAAGTCATCCCTCAGAGTGAACTTCTCTGCCTGCTCCACACCCTGAGTTACTCTCTATCTCATCATCTAAATTACTCATTTTCTTGTTTTTCTGTCTCACACTTGAATTTGAGCTCCATCAGGTCAGTCTCAGTCCATTCAGGCTACTATAACAAAATCCTATAAACTGGGTGGCTTATAAACAACAGAATATTATTTCTCAGACTCTGGGAAGTCCAAGATCAAGGTGCAGGCAGATTCTGTGTCTGCTGAGGTTCCACTTCTTGGTGCATAGAACAGCATGCATTCATGAGGCCTCCGCCCTCATGACTTAATCACCTCCCAAAGGCCCCACCTCTTAATACCATCATCTTGGGGACTAGGATTACATCATATGAACTTTGGAGGGACACAAACCTTCAGATTATGGTGGGGATCTTCTTTATTATGTTTACTCCTATATCTCTAGATTCAGAACAATGCCTGGCACATATTAGGAGCTTAATAAATACTTACTTAAACATATGAATGATTATTGCCACCCCTTGGAATCCCTAAGGATGAAGACACTGTTTTGTTAACTGTGTTGCTAGCAACTAGCACACTGACCAGTGCATAGTGACTACTCAAAACACATCTGATGAATAATACAATGCATGAATAACTAGATAAATCAACTAATCAAAAGTGGCTTACCCTTCCTAGCACCTCCAATAGTCAAGACTACATTCTGAGTCATAACATGTAAATATGCTAGCATATTGGAAAATAAAAATCAAAGCTAGAAGCACTTAAAGTCATGTGTCAAAAGTGTAAAATATGGGGACTTCTGATCAAGATGGTGGAATAGACAGTACCCAGCATCACCCTCTCCCACAATCAACCAATTTACAATGATTAAAAAGCAACGACTGCCAAGCTGGGGCCACCAGAGCTCAGGGGAAGAGAGAGAGATACCTATGGAGTTCATGAAGTCAGGTGAAGCCACGATGAGAGAAAGAAAGGATCACTCAGACTGTTTTGAGCCTCAGCCACTTCAAGACTGGTTCTGGTGAGCACATGGAGCAAGAGCTGGCAGAAGCCACTGCTGTGCCCTTAGTATAAAGTTGCTTGGAGGCTGCAGGGGATAAGAGGGCCTTGGTGGCCCCCAGGCCAGCAAGACCACTAATAGGGTTCCTGTGGACCCACATAGGTGCGAAAAGCCATAGACAACTGAAAAACGGAGCTACTCAGAGGCAGTGAGTCATTACAAGGGACCAGCACATGGCTCATTCTATAGGAAGTGTTTAAAGTGTGGGAGGTGGTGGAGATGGCCCATTGAGGGAACACTGGGGCACAGCATGGACAGCTGATCTGTCCTCCAATCACACAGGCCCACTCAGTGGAAACTGGTAAAAATATAGAACTGCATGGGGTGTAGTTTCCTGAAAAGACTTAGGCTCAGACCGGAGTTTCCACACAACCCAGGTGTACCAGACCTCACAAGACCTGGAAGTGTTTACAAAGTCAACAATTAAAACCTGAGCTGCACAAAAAGCCTTCCCCAGGGAATCAGCAGCAAAGCAGCAATTCAGCTCAACCACAGGGCTCAAGTGCTTGTTCCCATGGGAAGTCCTCCCATTTTAGAAGTAAGCAAAGGACAACAAATTAGTTCCAGTGCAAAGTTTAAGTGGTGGGAATAGTGAATAATCCAACACAGAACTGAAAGGAAAACCAAAAAAACCCACAGATCAGAGATAAATTTATGACAACCAGTAAAGGTCTAATACCACCAATGAACACCAACAAAACTAGAAGGACTGGAAGCCCCTCAGGCTCCCAAGCTCGGGTGAGGGGAGGGCCAAAGGTCCTAGCCATGTCCCCCTGATATCTACATCCAAACCAGTGATGACCAAACTTCAGCTGGAAGCCCCCCAGACTCCCAAGCCAGGGCAGAGGGCGGGCCAAGGGCCTCAGCCATTCCCTCCTGATGTCCACATCCAGCCCAGCGACAACCACTGAACCACTGCTCAAAGCACCCCAGGCTCCAGAGCTAGGGTGGTGGGAGGCCGAGGGCCTCAGCCATACTCCCCTGACATCCTCATCCAGCCCAGCAATAACCACAAAGCCACCTGCTGGATGTACCCGGGTTCCTGAGCTGGGGCATTGGGGTCCAAGGGCCTCAGCCATGTCCCCTCAACGTCCACATACAGCCTAGTGAAGACCACCAGACTGCTGCCAGAGTTGCCCTGGCTCCTGAGCCAGGGCAGTGGGGGTCTGAGGGCCTCAGCCACGCCCCGCCAATGTCCATATCCAGCCCAGCCATGATTGAGCTGCCGCCAGAGCTGGAATGAGGGGAGTGCCACAGACCTCAGCAATGCCACCCTCCCTCCTTCCTCTTTCTCTCACTCTATCCTCCTTCACATCTCCGCCTCCGCATGAACTGCTCTGCAGCAACATCTTCAAATGTAAAAAAAAAAAAAAAAAAATAATTAATTAAAAAATAAAATAGAATAAAATAAAGGTGAGGAGGAAGGAACACATTAGATGATGCCACCATAGAGTTGTAATCAGCAAAATCCAGACCATGGGAAATTCTCCAGGCTGATGCCCTGTGGAATTCAACAAATTAATTTCAATGAAAAATATGTTTAAGGGTTGGGGGAACATATAGATTAAAAGCTATAGATCCTAATTCAAATAAACTCTTTAAAAGTTTTAACTTTATGAAGCAATTGGAAATTTGAACTGAGTAGATATTTGATTACATTAAGGAATTATCATTCATTTTTTAGATATGATAATGGAATTTAGGGGATTTTTAGAAGAGTGCTTCTTGTTCAAGATATGTACTGAAATATTTATGGATAAAATTGTTTGATGTCTGGGATTTGCTCAAAATATGTAGGAGGGGGCTGTAAGTGGGTATAGAAGAATTGGGATTGACCAGTGGATGATGAATACATAAAGGTTCTTTATGCTATTTTTAAAAAAAGTGTAAAATATGAAATCAGCATGTCCTAACTATGAGCTCTTTGAAGACAGAGAAAGCTTTTGCCCTTTCCACCACTGTATTCCAGCTCTTGACACACAATCATATATAGAATTTTTCTCTTCAGCTGTAAGTAAAAAGGAAATATAACTATTATCACAGCAACACTTTAGAAGTGTTTCCTCCAAACTGCCTTCATACCATTTGCTTCTGAGAAATCAGGAAATATATTGACCCACATTTCTGGGCAGGGTATTTTCTTCCTTTCACCTGTGATTGTCATTCAAATAATGTGGTCCTTCCACAGACAGGACAAACTGAAAAGGAGAGTTAATCAAAGAGCTTTCAGCTAGAATATTTGACTAGCTACACATACTCCCACACCTAATGGGGATTAGGTTATTTTAAAAATAAATCATAAATGTGAAATAAAAAGTCCAAATTAAAAAACACACAAGTGTATAGATTTAGATAAAATCCCTTACTATTTCATACTTTCTGACATCTGTTGGGACTACTGTAATCCGTGTTTTTTGGCTTGATTAATAGAAAGACAAAATCTCATGTGTGAAAATTTATATTACACTACTCTCAGGTGCAGTTTCTTTTCTTTCAGAGCTAAGCTCAGGTATATTCTAGGATTTTTTTGACTTAAAAGGCTTTAGTGTGTTAAAACTTTATAGCTAATGCTAGAATTTTAGGATTTTCTGAGATTTAAGTCTCTGATTCTAGATTCTGTTTCTAAGAATTTTTTCTTTGTTAGGAGAAGAACACCTAGTCTCAGACCTCCCTGCAGTGACAGGTATGTTCTGAGGATTAATGATAATGTTTTAAAAATACAGAGTTCTGTAGATGAAATATGCTTCTTTGGTTCAAAACATTAGTGATCCAGCTGAGTCTTTTCAGTTAT
This sequence comes from Galeopterus variegatus, assembly GCF_000696425.1. Classification (NCBI taxonomy): domain Eukaryota; kingdom Metazoa; phylum Chordata; class Mammalia; order Dermoptera; family Cynocephalidae; genus Galeopterus; species Galeopterus variegatus. The sequence goes on from NW_007726605.1 coordinate 123,183, forward strand.
AAAAATTGAATCAAATGTGTTTACCAGAACAGTGCTTCCAGTGTGAATGCTACCCACACATTTTTATATATCTAGCATATGCATAACTTATTAAAATTACTCACAGATGCAGTTGGATGAAAATGATACACTTGAAATTTAATAACATTTAATTTACCAAGTACTTTATCACATCCTGGCATAAAAGACCTCAAATTCTGTTTGGTAGATTTAGCAATAGAACTATAGTAATAGAACTCAATCTTTCAGATAATTTAGCTCTCTCATATCACTCTGTCCTCCTGGTGGAAATTACATCCTTCCTTGGCAATTTTTTTACTTGACTTTAAGATCAATTTATATGATGATAACCGCCTGAAGACCTCAACTTGACACACCCTCCCTGTGCCTTACCTGTGGTCTTCTAATTTATTACCACTGGTGTTTTCTGCATTGATTCAGTGCTTTATTTCACATGTGCTACAGAAGATTTTGTTCCTTTAGACTCTGAAAATCAAGAGTCATTTTTTGATGTTTAGCAAAGAATAATGTATGTAAACAGGGAAGTTATCAGCATTTTTCAGATTGTAAATTAGGCACTGTTAGAGGTTTTATCAACTCTTTTAGGCTAATTAATATAAAGAAGCAGTAATTTACTAATGGGTCTGGGATTTGTCCAGTGTTGAATAGGCTTAGAGTAAAATATTCTAGAAGCAGTTTGTTCATATTCTACATACAGTATTTTCTTCAGGATGGAGTTGGAGATTTTTGTGGTCTAAAAGAACTCAGGTACCTTTTAAATGTAAAATATTTGGGGGAATATTGTGCTCTAGAAGAGTCAGGGTCTGTAAATACTATTTTGATAGGCATTTTGGTCATTAAGAAAATATATATGTGAATAAATATTAAAATGTGAAAATACACAGTAAGTACCTAACAAAGAATTTGTCATGTTTCATAGAAATAAGCTGAAAGAGAAATAAAAATCTCATTTCAATCCTTTGAAAAAGATAGTCCATAGCTGATTTCTTTTAGATGTTGATTTAACATGGTCTTCTTTGATTAACTTTTTATAAAATATTTATACCTGTAAAATAGTTTATATCATTGAATATTGTCATACTTAATAATATGGTCAAATATTTAACGTTTCTTGCATAATTCTTGGCATATGTAAGCATTAAAAAATGATTTTTGAATTAATTAAATTATATTGAATGAAATTAATTTTTAATATAGAAAGATAGCACTAAGTTGTGTTCAGAGCTAAATTCAAACAATGCATGTAAAATTAAAATCCAACTAGTTTTTTTTACTCTAGACCATGTCCCATTTAGAACAGTTGTATTTTGGATCCAGGTATCACCCATTTTTTCTGTTACTTTAGCCTTCTAGGCCAGCTTAACCTGTGTATGGAGAATGAATCCAGGAGCTTGAGTTAGGGGGTCCTGAATGCATGGTCACAGCATCAGTTTAGTAGGCACAGGTTTGGTAGAACCTCAGGGTGGAAGTTCCCTCTGAGATCTAATGTACTTCTGACCTCCATGGGATTTCTCAGTGTCTTCCACAGAACTCAAAGTTCTCTTGAGTTGTTCCATGGGAAAAAACCAAAAGATTCTGTGTCCAAATAATTTTGGGAAATGTTATCCACATGGCTCTCTCCTGGTGAATCATAATACATATTAGCATATGAAAGCTCCAAGTGCCAATATTAATGTTTGCCACAATATTTCTTGAAATATATTTGATCATGGAAGCCTTTCTTCAAACTACACATAAGTGCCTATTTGCTGGGAAGAGAACAAAAGAAGTTTTTCAGTAATGTACCTGGGAAAGAGCTGGGATTTCTCTGTATACAGCACCTGGAAACACAAAAGTAGTTTAAGTAACGATAAGTTACTGACTTTACTGCCCTGGTAAATAAAGGTGGACAGCATGTGGATTTTTTAGTTCTCTTTCAGGTCGAGTCTCTGGTTAAAGAAAGGGACTTTGTTGATGTTAGTATACCAAGGATCTAATGTTCTCTGCAGCATTATTGTGAGCAGTGCCTTAAGGTGCTATCAATAATTTATATTGACTGTGAAAGCAAATAAAGAATAACACCCGTGAGGATTCCAGATGTTAGAAAAAGTTGGAAGGAGTGTCCATGACAGAGGAAAAGGAAGCAAAATGTGAAGCTGTGGGTATGGCAGAGACCAGCTCCACAATTTATCAGGTGGTAGCCTGCTACTTCACAACTATTCACAAGGACCATACATAAATATGAGGGGTCTCTCCGGATGCAAGGACTATTGTCCACAGTGATTCAGAGATAAAATTCATCTGAACCAGGGAGCAAAGATGGTTAGGATAGTTTAATTTGTAACACAATGCAATCTGAATGGAGATGAAAACAGTGAAGAAAAAGCACAAAAACACTACGCAGGAAGAGGCCTTGAAAGATTCTATTTCATCTTGATTTCATCTTAGAAATTCTCTACTTAAAATAAAACACATTCAATTACTTTGTTGATAAGTTTTCCCAATTTCCATAACTGTTGTGTCATGAAATTCTAAGACCTAATCCAAATCACTTCACTTAAAATTTGAGCCTGTTCCCTCAGGTCTTGCATTTTTATGCATACATAGCAATCTACTGTCATTTAATGGAATTTTGTCATCTTTCATCTGATTTCTTTAACTAAGCCCTTCTCCTTCTTAGAGAGATTTAAAACTTGTTCCGAAGCTCGACTTCTGCCACAGAGAAAATGGCAGCAGCGTCTTCATTTCTGACTGGAGTGTTTTCAGAGCCTCCCACACAAAACAAGAGAAAACTATACATAAGTGCCTATTTGCTGGGGAAAGAACAAAAGAAGTTTTTCAGTATTTGGGAAAGAGCTGGGATTTCTCTGTATATGGCACCTGGAAACACAAGGGTAGTTTATGTGAGGATAAGTTACTGACTTAATAACTGCTCTGGTAAATAAAGTTGAATAGCATGTGGATTTTTCAATTCCCTTTCAAGTCTCTGGCTAAAAAAGAGGGACTTTGCTGATGTCAGGTGGTGCTTCAAGGACAGTAAAAGCACCTGAGAAAGCAGGCACAGGTGCTTAGAAGGGATTCTGGATTGTGACTCTGCTCCCTCCGTGCTTTTGAACACCGTGAAGCATTTATTCATCTCCCTCCAGTTCAATAATTAATGTCACTATTCCTACAGCTACTCTTAGAATAACAAATACAGGCAACTCGAGACTTTAAAGGTATTTCATTTAAGATGCTTTGTTTCGTGACATATTTTGGCATCGATGGGTATGTTTTTATAAGTCTTATAGTGACACAAAGTGGAGGTACTTTTAAAATTTTTGTGGGGAATTTTTGTGACCTCCACAAAAGAAGACAAAGGGGACTGTTTGGAAAAAATATTCATTAAATTTCCATTTATCATAAAAAGGAGAGCAAAGCATTCAAATGATTGGCATGGCAGGATGGAACAGAGCACTAATTAAAAGCCAAGTGATTCTTTGTACTTGATGTAGAAAATAACTTTGCCTCCCAAACTTTAGAGTTGTTTCACATGGAGCTTGTTGCTCTTAAAAGGGATTTAAGTCTAGTATCTCATTGAAATTCTAAGGAAATTATGAAATTGAAGCAGCTGCATGGAGAAAAGAACACACACACACACACACACACACACACACACACACACATTCTCTGTCTTATTTTCCTAGGGCTTTGAAGAGATCCTGTTGTGGCTACTGTTATAGAGTGAAAAACTGCTCTCTGGTATTTTTCTCTGGAGTTCTATTTCTGTGAGTTGTGGCTGTTTCTTATTAGCTTCTCAAATGTGCATTCTTTTGTATATAAAGGATATTTTACCTTGTATGTAAAGGATGCAGTCATCAGATGTGGCATGTGCTAGATATGATTTTCAGCTACTTATCAAATATTCTACCATATTATTAAATGTATTTTTCACATTTTATATATGAAAATTAACTTTAACACTATAATTATACTTATAACTTGATTTTTAATTTATTCATATCTTATTCATTGATGCACAGGATATTAGTTCTGAAAGAGACATTTGCGATCATGTACGCCAAATTCTCGCTTTTTATCACTGTGGTAAAGTTATTTATTTGTATCAAGTCACACGATAGATTATGGAAAGAATGACAATTAAAATTCAGAGAACCTAAAATCATATGTGAACACAAACTGTTGAAATGCCTATTCTGAACTTAGGAAACAATTTCAAAATTTACTGATTCTAACACCTCAGCACAATGTTGGGCACATGGTAAATTTTCACCCAATATTTGTAGACTTGAATGAACAAATAATAGTTATTGAACAACAGCTGATCTAAATCATGTATTTTGAGTGCTTTTTTATTTTATTTAGTATTATAAATCATTCTCTACCCATTTATTTTTTCTGCATAAATCAACCTTTTTTCCTGGCTAAATTCATAAATTTAACCTCTTCTGCGTGGAGAAAAAGGAGTCAACCATAGTCTTCTCTTGATTAAAGTAAATTATTTCTCAAATGTCCTTTACATCTGTGGTGGCCCATTTTAAGGCATATCCATGTTCAAGTACAAAAACCAACCCTCCCTGAGTTGGGAAATAATATCCATTACCCATTTGAGGTGTCTGTTTGCAAGTGGAAAGTGAAGAGCTAATTTTTCTTTGATACCCCAAATTTTGTCTAAGTTTGTATTATCCTTTTTACATGACTCTAAAATGAAAATAAGAAAACTAATCTTTAATTAGAAGTTTATATGTTTGGTTCAAAAAAGTTCATAAGGCATTTTTTTTTTTCTGTTAAGCAATTATTCTGTAACACTGATATGGTAAAATCACCACTAGGAGAACATGATGTTTAGGATTTAGATAAGTCTCTTTGGTTGTTAACAAACATTTGATACAAAGAATGGAGCGGTTTATTTTACTTGTCTGTTCGCATGGGAGTCCTATACATCCATCACAGATATAGTATAGCATTTATTATTTAAATAAAAACTACCTGAATGGATACAAGTAACAGGTTTTAGTCATCCATCTTTGCATTAGTGTCTTTATGAGGACATTTATGCATGCAGTAATACAGACATATAGTTAAAGGTGTATTGATTTCAATAATATTTTAATGGAATATAATCTGTCTTTTTTTTTTTTTTTTTTTGTCTTTTTCCATGTCCGGCAACGGATCACAACCCTCAGTGTTGCCCCCGTACCGGACCGGGGACCGGCAACGGGATCGCAACCCTCGGTGTTGCTCCCGCGCCTCGCTCAGCCAGTGAGCGGGAACTGGTCTGTATGAGGGGACTGTTTGGAAAAAATATTCATTAAATTTCCATTTATCATAAAAAGGAGAGCAAAGCATTCAAATGATTGGCATGGCAGGATGGAACAGAGCACTAATTAAAAGCCAAGTGATTCTTTGTACTTGATGTAGAAAATAACTTTGCCTCCCAAACTTTAGAGTTGTTTCACATGGAGCTTGTTGCTCTTAAAAGGGATTTAAGTCTAGTATCTCATTGAAATTCTAAGGAAATTATGAAATTGAAGCAGCTGCATGGAGAAAAGAACACACACACACACACACACACACACACACACACACACATTCTCTGTCTTATTTTCCTAGGGCTTTGAAGAGATCCTGTTGTGGCTACTGTTATAGAGTGAGCGCCACCGGGCCGGCCCCTAATCTGTCTTTTAAACTTTGTATTATGCCTGATTCTTAAAATCTTGGTGGTAACTATTATGATTGATCATTAAATAATCTACTTCTATTCCTCTTTGCTTTCAAATTTCAAAAATGCCATAATTAACTTCTCTCTCAAAACTGCATTTATTTTCTCTCAGACCCCTCTTTGTGACATGTTTAGCATCATCAATTTCAAAACTGAAATGCACTATCTTGTGTTTAATTTGCTATTACTCAGTATGAACACTATTACCACTTTTAAGTCCTTTATACCTTACTCTGCTGTTCTTTCTCATTTCCACATAAACTGGTGTTCAAGCTCTGAAATAGATCCTGTTATGTGGAGACAGTCAATTAATTCACACTTTGATCTAATAAGATAGGCTCTATCCTTGGACAGGATTTATGGGCATGACAGTTAAGTCTCTCACTCCATCCCAGTAGAATCCTCCCAGTTCAACAAGCTCTTAGGCCCTTGGAAATCTTTTCTAATTTTCTATTTATGGCTTTTCAGTCTAGCTTTCCACACTTCCATGGTGTAAATTATCCTTTTTTTTCAAATCTAAAACGTGCTTGAGATATTTCTGAAAATTGTTCTCAATATAGACAGTGTTTAATTGAAGATGAAGCTGTAGTTCAAATGCATTCTCCTGAATTGTCATCAGGTGTCTAAAACAGCAGGCAGTAACTATCTTCTTTTCAGCTAAGCACCTATTAAAACTACTGGCTGTATTTGTCATAATACCAGCCAGTTGGAATGAAGCCATTCCTGACTTCAATCACACATTCTACAGTTTTGATTTACTCATTCTGTGTAGTAATCTCACTGTAGTTTCCTTTTAAAAATTAGCTAACACATTTATTTTTAACTCTCAAGTTCCTTATCCTCTTTGATGTGCTTAGTGGACAAAAGTATAGAACAACACAGTTCCTAGTTTATAGAGAGATTATATTTTGAAAGTTGATTTGCAAGCCAGTTGTTTGAAATTCCCCCCCCCCAAAACAATGCTATATTTGTTGCTTAGGTTCCTGTGGCAGTCTTCAAGTTTTTATTCTTATCACTTACCATAACACAGTGCCTGGTACAGAGTAGGTGCTAAATAAAATTTGTAAAGCAAATGACTAAACATAATGATAATACTGGAAAATTAATCTCAATGTAAGAAAATCATTCCTGTGAGAACATGCTTTCAGAGTTCCACTTTGGAATGATGCCAGCTACAAGCTCAGACATACTAATACCCTAGAGTAAGAACTCTTGGCTAATTTCCCCCACTTGTGAAAGAGACTTCCCTGGTTCAGTAGGTGTTTCCTCCTGGGAGCTCTTGTCAGCGCTGAATGGCTTGCTCCCCTCTCTTTCTTGTCTTCCACTGGCCCCTGAATTGGTTTCCTGCTTCCCTGGCCCTCTGTTTGTTTCACATATTTTTATTGAAACGACTATTCCTGAAATAAGGAGGAAAAAAATCGCATTTCTCAAGTGTTTTTTTCCCCCTACTTTTTTGTGCTGATAACAAGAAAGTATTTCTAAAAAGAAAGAAAACAACATATAAAAGCCCCTTAAACTCCCATACTCCTCTTTATATTTTCTTTTCTGGTTGTCCACAATAAGGAAGTAGAATTTTACATAAATTCTAAAAGACAGAGGTCTTTTTACCTTCAAAGGACAATGGAAAAATTTTCCTATTTAGAATGTTTGTGATTATATTGGGCACTTTATTAGGCTTGGGCTAGGGTCTGAGAGTAGAAGGATGGGACCAAGGCTTTATGCCTCTTAGGCAGACTCTGTCTTTGGCCAAACTGATGCCGATTAAAAATTACTCTGAAACTCAGTGACAGGCAACAATAAGCAATTCTCTTTTGCTCTTGCATCTGATAATTGCCTGGGGCTCAGCTGATCAAGGCTGGGCTTGGCAAAAGGCTGGAGGTGAGGTTTAGGTCTGCTCCAGGTGTCTCATTCTTCTGGGGTCAGTTGGCGACTCAGAGCATATTCTTTGCATGCGCATGGCAGAGCATAAAGAACAAACCCAACTGCATAAGCACATGTTGAGCTTTGCTTGTTATTGTCCCATGGACTAAAGCAAGTTACGTGGCCTATCCCCTGGTGAAAGACTTGGAGGTAAACACCCTATCTTGCCGGAGAAACTACAAAGTCACATGGTGAAGGGTAGATACAAGGGAAAGTGTAGAACAGAGAACAACAATGCATTCTATTATTCAGGACTAGACAGACGACATAAGCATGTCTCAGGAGGCAACTTTTAAAATAATAATAATAATAATAATAATAATAATAATAATAATAATAATAATTTGGCACCTTTTAAAACCAATGTTCCTTAAATATTGTTTAGCAATTATTTAGTGGAGGTGGAGAGAAATTGAATGTCTATTGGAACAAGTTGCACAAAGAAACAGTTACTCAGTAATTTACTTCTGCTTGCCAAACCAGTGTCAATATTTTTTTGGGAAAAAAAAAAAAGACAAAATTAGTGTAATTGCTGAGAAAATGCAGATTCTAAGCCAGATTGCCTAGGTTTAATTACCAGCTCTGTCACTTACTAACTGTGTGACCTAGGGCAAATCATTTAATCTCAAGTTAGATATAATTGTTATTAATATGACCGCTGTTCTCGCCTTAGCTTTCCTCTGTATGCCAAAGACAACTTCTTAGGAGGTAAAGAATTTAAAATTAAGGCAATAAAAAAATTGCATTCCAAACTGCATCACTCAGTTTTTGGAATTTCAACCTATTGCAACTGACTTTTATATACCTTCAACTGCAAATGTTCATTAAAACAATACTACATAGAGCTAGGTCTGCAGTAGACAGGGTCATTTACTTGAGGGCATTGTAAGTGATAGAGGATGATAGAGGATGAATTTAAAATTTGAACATTTATTCCAGTTATATTTTATCACTTTTATAGATCAGCCCCTCATGCATCTGCTGGCATGACTTTCCCCTCAGTCCTGCTTTGGTTCTCCTGATTCCAGACAAGGGTACAGAGCTGAACTGGTTTAAGAAACCGACCAATCAGGAAGGATCCTGAATAATGATTTATGAGAGGTTCTGAAACATCATTGGACATATAAGGACATATACTCTATTGGGTTGGAAGGAATATTTTTATAAGCTGCTTGGAGTGAGAGGTGAGCTTGCAAAAGGCACTTTTGAATAATAAAACTAAATGTTTTTATAAGAAAAGAGGGTTTGGCTAGTATAAGGATTTACATTGTTTGTGCAGGATATGAAAATTTGGAACCAGAGTTGAATTACTAGAGACAATAGAAAAAGAAACTGACCATGTTCTCAACAGAAAGCAGAAGAGGACCAAAGTCTGCAATGCTCTCTCTACAAAAAGTGGTTACATATTTAAGTGGTTTTTGTTGAAAACAACACCAAAATTTTAAGCCTTTCTGAGGCATCCATGTGCCTTGGTTTATCACTAATATGTTGATCTCGGGCAACGGGAAAATTAGGATATGGAAGTTACTAGGCTGGGGCAGGGGGAGGTACCTTAGCAAGCATTTATTAAATGGTTATTATGTAGCAGACATTCTTCTAGGCACTAAAGAGAAAGAGATAGAAATAGATTCTATTCTCAACAAGCTAACAGTTTAATAGCAGAGTTTATCATGTAAACCAGTTACTTCAGTACAATAAGACAAACTTATTTATTGAAGACTTAGTACCTGGCTAAAATACTCATCTCTACTACAGTTTCTGCCATCAATTTGATGATAATCACTTAGATAATCCATCCAGTCAGTGCCTTAACTTCCTCACTTACAGTGATCTTGTCCTCCCTATCACCCACTTCCAGGGTCATACTCCGTGATGGATAATTTTATGTGTCAACTTGACTGAGCTAAGGGATGTCCATGTAGCTGGTAAAAATTAATCTGCACGAGTCTGTGAGGGTGTTTTGGGAAAAGATTACTGTGAATCAGTAGACTGAGTGAAGGAAGATTGACTTCACCAATGTGAGCTGGTGCCATCCAATCTGTTGAGGGCCCAAACAGAAAAAAAGGCAGAATAAGGACAAATTCTCAACCTCTTATAGGCTCTGTTTCTCCGAAAGACCCTAACTAGTGTAATCCTAAACCACGTCTCTGGTAACAGTGATCCCACCATCAAAATATCAGTTTCAAGCATCGTATGTGAAACCATCACTTCCTGTCTTTCTAGCTTGTTTTCCCCAGTTCTCCCACCTCAACTCTTCCTGCTTCTTTCAGGACCTGCAATCCATTGCCCCCCACACCATCACTTTTTCACTATTCATTCCTACCCACCATCATTCACCTATGTCCTCACTTTTCTCCTTGTCTAGCTTAGACTCAATAGCCTTTAATTACTCCTATATTTCTCTAGTAAATTTGTTTTCCTTTTCTATGAGGTGATTATCTGACACTTTATTCCCTTTCTCAAACTTCTAATACTTTGGATCTCATCTTCATTCCCACCTGATGACAGAAGTGCTCAGATGAGAACTGCCTCCACTTCTCATCACCACATCTGCCAACATCTTTACTTCTATACTGTATTCTACCTTCCCCTTCGTTGCCAGAGGTGAACTGTCCTGGCTTCTCCCTGCGGCCGTGAACATGTCCTGGCTTCTTCCTGACCGGCATCTTCTGCCACTGCAACATCCCATCTCTCATCAGTGTCATCAATTTTTCTTTCTCTACTGGATCATTCCCATCAGCTTATAAACAGGGTGTAACCGTTTTTATATTTTAAAGGAAAATATTTCCTCGACTTTATTTTGCCTTCCTGCTGCTGCTCCATTTCTCTGCTTCCCTTGATGGTAAAATTCCTTAGAAAAGTTGCCATAATTGAGGCATCCATTTCATCTCCACTTGTTCTTTTTAAAAAACGATCTTTAATCACTATTTTCTCACCATCCTTCTGCTGAAACTGCTGTCATCACGGCCACCCTCCACCTGCAGACTGCTGAAGTGAGCGGCAGTTGTTTGTGTTCATCTCATGCAAACTCTCAGCGGCTCTGCAGCTCTTCACTAGCTTCTGCAGCCCTGAGATATCCGGGCTTCCCTTCTGTCTCACCGCTGGCTTCTCAGTTATCCTTGCTGACTTCTCCGTTTTCCAATTTCTCAGTTTTCCTGTTTTGTCTGTGTATCCCCTCTAGATGATTTCATCCAATCTCTTATTGAATAACTTCAATCACTGTCTCCCTGGAGTTTCAGACTTGTATATTGAACTGTCTGTTTGACTCCACACTGATGTCTAATGGATACCTTGCACGTGGCATGTCCAAAGCAGAACTCTTGATTTTTTTTGCTATCCTTTCCGCTTGTTCCCTAGTTTGTTTCTTTTGAGTTAATGTTTCTATATTTCCCCAGTTACTTGGGCCTAGAAGTCTCTTCTCCTCCCCTACATATCTACTCACTTAGAAAGTTCTGTTGGCGCACACTCTGAAATTCTGTCTCAACTCAGTTACTTCTCTCTACCTGCCCTGCTAACACCCTTGTCCAAGCCTCCTCCTTGTCTTTCTTGGATTATTGGAATCTTCTCCTTTCTTGTTTCTCTGCTTTCACTATTGCCCTGCTGCTATGAACTCTCCATAGATCAGTCAGAGGGTTCTTTAAAAATGTTAATAGGGCCATGCTGTTCCCCTGCTTAAAATCCTTCAGCATATGGATGTGGTTTATGCAGATGATGCAGAACTCTAATCAATGGGCCCAAGGTCTTGGTCTGCATCCAAAGTGTGGCAAAAAATATATATATATATTTATGTTTTAAATTATAACGATATGTTTAATGTATGTACACTGATTTTTATGAATTTACTGTTAGCAATTGTTTTTACTCACTAATTAAATAAGGATTAGAGTGTAGCCTTACAACCCCCCAAGGTCATAGGTACAGATCCCTGTACCAGCCAGCTGCAAAAAAAAAAAAAAAAATGTATGTATATATATATATATATATATATATATATATAATATATACACATAATATATATAATATATATTATATATAAATATTATATATATAGATTAACTTGAAGAAGAGAATTTCTATTTTATATCATGTATATACAACTTGATTGAAAGAAAAGCATTTTCCTATCCAATCATTTGATCAATGTCTTTTAAAATAGCTGTGTAATATTTCATTGTATACATATATACCATGATTGAACCTTTTTCTATTGTTGAATTTTTTGGCTGTTTCTACATTTTACCATAAAAAATAAGGATGTTATGAAAATCTTTGTGCATAAATGACAGTATGTGCAATTAGTGGTTAAAAGTTATGTACATTTTAAAGCCCTTTAATACATGTTCCTAGGTTTTTGTTTAGAAGCATTGTAGAAAAGGATTGGTCTAGGGTTGAAAGATCAATTTGAGAACAGAAAATTGTGGACTGCTCACTATAATCTTCTGATCTAGATTTTTCTTAATTGTTTCTCTGAATTCTCCTTACTCTTGTTCGAGTCCTCTTTGGGAAGAAGGCAATGATGTGATGAACAATAGTATTTCAAAGAGTTTTGTAGGATCCTGGGAACAAAAGGGGTTCTGCTTTGCAGCCTTATTGCATTGGTGATATGAGGTAAATTTTGAAGCATGGAACAGAGAAGCAGGTGAGGGTTCATGCATAGAATCAGTTGCATGAATTGCATCACCAGTTCAGTTAGCACTTGGGATCTGGGGAGCCACATGTATGTGTTCGGGCAAGGGAAGAGAAAGTGCTTGGTGTCTACTGCCTTTCAGGAAGGTTGTATAGAACTGGGTTGGTTCTCTGGACATCCTTTGTTGAACAGAACTTGGGAACATAATTGGTGAGATGTGTGCCAGTGAGGCTACGCTGATCTACACTATAAAGAGATTTCCTGCACAGGGCAGGGGAGAGAAGAGAGGAGAGCTGGAGTAGAAAGGGCCATGAGAGAAACAATGGGGCAGCTCTGTTTGGGAAAGTGGAAGGAGAGATGGAGAAAGCAGGTTTTGTTCTTCTATATCTCATAAATATTTCTTAGAGGGTGTAGTAAAAATCTAAATTGCTTTAATTATTTTTCAGTTGCCAGACTCTTATTTATTGGGATAAGACTTCATGCTGTGGCTTGCTTCCAGGCAAAGTGTAAATTGGCCTGGATTAATGTAGGAATACCATTACGACCAGGAATATTTATCCTGGTAACTTCATGAATTTGAGTGGGGCAGAAATTCAAGCAGTAGCTGTTCTGTTATTGTCATTGGGACTTAATTATATCTTCAGATTGGTATGATCTAGGGAAACATGGTTATGCTTATCATTTCTGAAATCTACAAACTGTTAAAAGAGGTGTGACATGGATAAAAGAATCCATTCTGTGTTTTCAGTTAACATTATATTACAAGCCACACTATTTTTTAAATTCCACATTTTGTGCATTTTGATGTATATATGTATTTATGAATGCCAAGAAAAATAACGGTGATTTTATAACAGGTTCTAATTAAAAGTCAGCTAATGACATACCATTCAGAATTATGACCTATATGGCCGTGTAGGATTCTAAAAGCTTGAAGAAAAAAATTAATGTCTATAGAGAAGGTCACAGTAGATAAACAGACTATTAGCCAAAAGACTATTATTTTAGTGATGTTTATAATTAACTGTAATTTTTTTTTTTTTTTTTTTTTTTGTCTTTTTCTGTGTCCGGCAACGGATCGCAACCCTCAGTGTTGCCCCCGTACCGGACCGGGGACCGGCAACGGGATTGCAACCCTCGGCGTTGTTCCCACGCCCCGCTCAGCCAGTGAGCGGGAACCGGTCTGTGGATCACAACCCTCAGTGTTGCCCGCGTACCGGACCGGGGACTGGCAACGGGATTGCAACCCTCGGCGTTGTTTCCACGCCCTGCTCAGCCAGTGAGCGGGAACCGGTCTGTATGTGGGATCCGAACCCTCGGGCGGGAGCGCCGCCGCGCTTCCCAAGCGGCGCACTTATCCAGTGCGCCACCGGGCCGGCCCCATAACTGTAATTTTTTTAAGAATATAAATATCTTGATAAGTGCCTGTTTAATTGCCTTCATGGGAATAAGGCTTTCCTTTTAAATAGGAACACAGGTTAGTTAAGTAAATGATACAAGCATTTAGTTTCATACATGATATGATGCATCATAGTTTCGTAGAAAATTAACAAAAAAAAGGAAAATTTGAAATTTCTTGAATATGTATTCTTTACAATGCCTTGGTGACATTATATGTATTCGAAACAATGTGATGCAAATAATCCCAAGTCATGATTAGAGTTTTAAGTACAAAACTGCAGACCAGGGTGACTTGTTTTTTCTAAGATGCAAATAGAGAGAGCATGCCCCTGGAACCTTCATCACCTTGTGTATCCGAACAGTCCAAGTGAGTTGTGATGAGTCTGCTTTTAATACCTTGAAACAACTAGTTTCTGAAATGTCATTACAAAACTGCAGACCAGGGTGACTTGTTTTTTCTAAGATGCAAATAGAGAGAGCATGCCCCCGGAACCTTCATCACCTTGTGTATCCGAACAGTCCAAGTGAGTTGTGATGAGTCTGCTTTTAATACCTTGAAACAACTAGTTTCTGAAATGTCACGATTGGGAGGTTTTATGGTGTCACTTAATGTGAAATAAAACATGAAGGGATTTCAGGGGAAACTTGCCTGTTTGTGGGATGTGACAGCAGGCTTAGCTCAGCTGTGGGGTAGGTGAAGGCCTGGGGCCAGCATGGCACACCTTGTCATGTAGGTCTGCTTTGTCTGCCACTCTTGATCTTCTTCCTCCCCCTCAGAAATGCATTCTCCCGAATTCATGTCGGATTAAACTCAATAGGTATTTATCATTGCTTTAAATTGTATGTGAAAGATATTAAACACATCAATATATTTTAAAAGAAGACATGAGTAACCATTTTAATACCTATATGTATCCTGTAACATCATATTGTATGCTTTAAATATATACAATAAAATTTATTTAAAAAATAGGTAATGACCTGATAGTAACTGAAAAAAAGAATTAAAAAAAATAAAAGTAGACATGAGACTTTATAGAGGACACAAACAAAATAAGATACATGGACCAGCCAGCAAAGAACACACAAATTTATTGGGAGACAAAATATAGAAACATGAAACAGTAATACAACAAAGTAAAGTTTTATACTGTATTGTTGAGTGGGATAATGAATGTTATATTTGAATGTTATTATAGAAATTCAGACGGGGAAGAATGTGTTCTGTTAGAAGTAGTTAGGAAATGCTGGCACTGAGTTAGGTGCTGATGCTTGGGCAGGATTTCTATCAGAAGCGAGGAAGGGGAGTGGCTTTGTAGAGTTGTGCAAGGACACAGCGGAGAGCTAGCAAGGTGGGAGTCTTTTCCTCTTGGATGCACAGAAGCAACAGATAATGATATAAACATGTTTATGTTAATGTGCTTCTGAAGTGACTTTAGGGTAGATGCTGTTGTATCGTTGAGTTTATTTTTTTCCCCAATAGTGATCTTAAAGGTGGGAATGTCATGCCAGAAGGAAAGAGAGACAGCCAAAATAATGTGAAGAGGAGTTTTCTGGTAATTAGGAGGTCTGGGTTTTAGTCTCTGTGCTTTTATTAAAGTGACTTAAGGTGAATCATTTTTTTTCTTCTTACTAACAAAATGAAGTTATTGGGCAGGATGCTCTTTGAGGTCTCTTCTAACTCTGGGATTCCATGAACTGGTACTATAGCTGGCTGTAAATCTAAAGGGTTCTGGACAGGAGGACCTTTAAGCAACTTTTTAATTCATGATGTCCAAGTGACCTCGTGAGGATAATGGAGTTAGTTTAGCTGGGCCTTCTTGCCTCATATCTGGCTGGGTATGATTCAGCGCATCCATTTTAAACAAGTTACATAACAGTAGTATAACTGCACATGTGTGTCCCTATACCCCTTGGCTCGTTGCCGCTATTGTGTACTTTGGCATGGAAGCCAGCAGCTCTGAACTGCTGGTGGGCAGAGCTCGCGTCTGGAATAAGCATGTCCGCTTTGCCGGCGGCCGCTGGGTTTTTCTTTTGCTTATCTGACTCAGGACCTGCACAGGACGGGGCAGAGGGGTTTGTGATCCAGACCGACAGACCTCTTATTCTGTGTGATAGAGACAAGAACTGTTCGTCCCTCACTCAAGAAAGACAGTGAATGTCCTGTAGGCACCATTGTATTTTGCAACTTCAAACTAACTAGACTGTTAAGCTTAGAAAGTTGATCTAAGAGATTTCCCTTTTGGCTTCTCTGCAAGAAGAATGAGGTTACTTTTACTCTTTTATAATAGAACTCTTTGAGAGTAAAAGGGCTTTAATGTTTCATAGGGTCAAACAATTTTGAACAGCCCGGAGTGCATTATTCTTATCATGGCTTAGCAGGTGTCCCTGGGACAGAAGACTCTAAATATTTAATGTGAAACTCACCAGGATTTATTTGTCTTTTTCTCTTGGACCAGTTGCATCCTTAGTATTTGTTAAGAAATATACATGTATTCAGACTTATAAAACTTCATAATCTAAATTTGGTTCTACTGTCAGCATCAACTAACATTTATTGAGCACCCACTGTTTCTTTGGCATTGTATTATGCATGAGGGACTCCGCATTTTAAGGCCTTTTTGTCTCAAGGACTCTGCAATCATCGTTTAAGGTTAGAAATAGGAAATAAAACTGTAGGATAATAGCAACATCCAATGACACAATAGGTCATTGCAAGGTTTATATTCTTTTATCATCATGTGATACATCACATTTATCTACATACATACAATTATCTTATTATATATTCATTTCTTCTCCTGTTATTTAAATGTGGCAGCTGTAACTAATTTGGATATCAACCACCTGCTGTGTTGTGCATATCTGTATAAAACTTTATTCTACAATCTGGAATAAATCTAAAAATATCCAAAAGTAAATATATCATCATTAACCTGTCATATGTAATGACAGCCTCACAGGAATAAAAAATGAAAGTAAACTGAATGAACTGTGATATAGAAACCCTAACTGAGCCCCTAATTCAGCATCTGACCTAGAACTGCCTGGAGGCAGGACAGCGTCATGGAAAGCCAGGCATGATTTCTCTTGCACTCGTCTTTGTGTTGCCACACAAAGTGCTGTGTTGGGAAGAAATTGCTTTCAATCAGGTTAGTAGCCTCCATCAGACCCAAGACAAACACCTAGGATTCTGCTCCTTCCTCAGTGGAGGGTACAATGAGGAAATGAATCACATCCTCTGCACTGTGTGTATATGAGATGTAACTATACAGTAGCAAGGCTATTTTTAAAATGAATGATAATAGGGTTTTACAAATGACTGCCGATCCCTGTCACTTTAATAAAATTATTCTTCTATGGGTCAGTGATGATTCTACCAGCCAAATCCAATTGCCTTTTATTTTTTATAGTTTTTGTCCTCATTGAAATCACTCTCTTTGAGGTTCTTAATACTCTTGGCCATTCTTTTTTAAAACAAAAATTTTCCCTCTTTGTTAAAAAAAAATCCCTGCTACTTATTAAAAACAGTAGAAAATACAGTTGAGAAAAATAAAAGAGGAAAGTCACCCATAATGTTACTATTCAGAGAGAGAGCAAGCCACTCTTTTCTTTAAAAGCATATACATCATTAAAAAATGGGATCATACTACATATACTGTTTTAAAACTACTTTTCTCATTTAGCAATATTTTATGTACCATTTTCCATAATATCAAACATTGGTAATAACCTAGACAGCCACAACAGATTTGCACAAAAAGTGAAAATATTTCATGACTTCATGGGCTCTCCTTGATTCTAAGCCTTTTTTTTTTTTTTTTTTTTTGCTCAGCAGTGAAAAACTTGTTAAGTCTTCAAGTTATTCTTGTCTCTTCCAATTTAAAATTCAGGCTCTTTTTGGCAGTCAAATTCGAGTACTACAGTCTCAAGTACTGCTCAGAGTTTACTCTTCAAATTTCTTTCCCTTCTCAAGAGTTTTTGTCTCCCTTTTTCTTTCGTCTCTAATTCACCAGCTTGCCTGTCAGGGAAGTGTAGGGAATCTATGAAAGTTAAGTCTGGAGTGGGTGGTGGGCAGGGTGTGCATCTCATCCACAGGGTCCCTTTTGCTGTTACTTATTGCTAAGCATCTTTGGCTGTTTTGTTCCCTGGCACTAGAGATGCTGGCTAGAAGCACAGCCCCAAGTCAGTAGAGTAAGAGGCCTCCACTGATCTCCAGATGGAATGGTCTTGTTCTTTTCTTGTCTTTGTGCAGCTGCTGGGACTCTTAAAATTGATGACCTTCTGGGATCCTGAAGTACATGACAGTATCTAAAGGTGCCTGTCTGGGCCTCTGTGAGGCTTCAGAAGCAGCATGGCTGTTACTTTCCCTCTTCCCACCTCAGGAAATCGTCCACTCCAGGAAAATGCTATTTGAGGTCCTTTGCTCCTGGGCAGTCTTTGGGGGTAGAGGCTGGCAAGTTGGCTGATGGTTCTAATCAACTTCAGTCGCTTGCTCTGGGTCCACAAAAATCCACATCTCTTCCCCTTGTGGGGCTTCTCTGCCATCTCTTGGGACCAGCTTCTAGGTCCTCTAATATCATGGAGGAAATACTAGGGGGTGGGCTGGGGTAAGAGAGAAGAACAGTGTGCCTCACCTGTGATTGCCAAATGCAGATTTTCATTTTTTCCCTCTATCATTCTCCCTTCCCCCCTTTTATCTCTTGTCTTTAGAAAGACTCATAAAGTAGTATTGTCTGTGATACCAGAGCAATAAATAAAGTTAAACACTGAGTAAGGACCTCCTTTGAATTTAGCCTTCTTAGCTGCCCACGGTGGGGATGGATTAGCAGATATGAAAGGAGAATCTGTCCTTGTTTCAGTCAATGGCAACAAAGAAATACTTGCGTGATTTATTTGGCATAAATATTAGGTTTTTAATTTAAGTTCTAGAGGTCGTGCCTCCCTCTATTTTTAAAATTATCTTCTCTCTGATCATTAAGACATCTCTACTTTTTTAAAGTCTTTCTTTGTTTCTCTTCTCTCTGACCACAAAACTGGTTCTTGGTCTTCACATTTCCTCTCATTGCTGTGTTTCCTTTGGAAATCACATCTAGACTTACAGCTTCAACTCTCAGTGCTATTGATAGGACTCCTCAATTGTTATCTCTAGTCTTGGGAACTCTCCTAAGCTCCCGTCTCACGTTTAAATCTACTTGCTGAACACATTCACCCGACAGCCATTTTGACCTTTAGCTCAAGTTATTAGGATTGAATTCGTTGTCTTTGTTATTGTTGTTTGATAAAGAATAGCATTCTGCTTGTAACAGGACATGGGAGAAATCTTCAGTGCCTGGATATGTAGCTGGACCTGTCCTTTAAGGACAAGGGTGATTTGACCCTGGACATTTTTTTTTTTTTTTTTTTTTGAGATCGGCCACACCGTGCTCAGCCAGTGAGCGCACCTGCCATCCCTATATAGGATCCGAACGCGCGGTGGGAGCACTGCTGTGCTCCCAGCACCGCACTCTCCCGAGTGCGCCACGGGCTCGGCCCGACCCTGGACATTTTGACATTGTTGTTTCGACTTCACCGTTTTGTCCTAGTAGGTCTTTCTTTTCTCTGTCTCATCAATGTCAAACAGTGAGTGCACAGGGAACTAAATGATTGTAAAAATAAAAATGAGATCATTACCTCAATTGGCCAATGCTGAAAGATGGGGCAATCTTGGAATTATCCGAGAGAACTGTAATAATCAGCAACTCACACCACTGAGTTCCCAGTAACTAAAATAATGACTTGTATTTATCAATTATTATTATCATAATAATTATTGTTGAGGTAATTGATAAACATTTTTTACTTAATAAGTGAATGTACAAAACAAAATCAACTGTAGCTAAAAATGCTCACATTAACGTTTTTGATGAATATTTGATGAATGAATCAGGTATACTTTATGTAATGTAGACCTATAAATTTTGACTGAGAAAAATTGGACTTAGGGATAGTCATGGCCACAAAAACCAAACCAAACCAAAACAACACAACAACAAAAATCACAATGGCATATGTCACAATTGGTCAAATTTGACATGTAAAAACAAGATGATTGGCAAAGGGCATTTTTACTATAAAGTTTAAATAAGAAATTAGTCCTGCTTATGATAATTATAGTTAAATAAAAATGAAAATTAAAAGTTTGAAATGATATGGCATGTTAAGCAAAAAATTTATTAAAGAGCTAGGTTTGTTATGGTGAAATTTGCTCTAGATAATGCTTTCTTTTTGAAATTCATTGGTATGTACAATTTTGAGGAAAATGGTATTCATAGACATGCCTTGGTGGCAAACTGGTGGGTAAAAATAGGTAGGGCAGAAACATCCTGCATTGATTCTGAAGGCATAGAGACAATTCCAGATAATACTTGAAGTTCAGCTCGGGGGTGGGATGGGGTGGGGGGGGGGGGGGGGGGGGGGGGGGGG
>NW_007726605.1:143757-148158 GCF_000696425.1 Galeopterus variegatus
TGAAGTTCAGCTCGGGGGTGGGATGGGGTGGGGGGGGGGTTAGGTCATATGTCCAAGGAGTAAGGAAGTTTTTAGTTAAACTAGATGGGAAACACCATGAGTCCTACGCCAACAAGAAGTCAGAGCAGAGTCATGAATAAGGCAGCCATACTCAAAAGTCTAGGGAGACAGATAGACAGGTAGACAGGTGGTATTTGGAAGGCATAAACCTAAAAGAGAATCATGGTATAATCTTTTTTTTCTTGAAACATAATTGATTATACATATTTGTGGGGTACAGAGTTGACTATCAATACTTGTGTCCAGTATGTGATGATCAAATCAGGACAATTAGCATATTCATCTTTACAAAACATAATCATCCTAATCCTATGAGATTAAGGGTGAAATGTGGGGGGATGAAGCTGAATAATTTTATTTTGCTTTAAGATAAATGTGTTTGGAGATTGGGTTGAGACTGACTAAACCATGGGTTCAGCTATGGGGAGTCAAAGGCTGGGAAAATAATATGCCTATTCAAGCCCACTCACCTGTTTGTATCCATATTTCTGTTATGTACCTAATCCTCCACTCATTCAGCCTTAAAACTTTGGCCTCTCCCTTGTTTCCACAGGGCCTCCAATGAGTACCCAAGCTCAAGCAATTCTAGCTCTAAAATGCCTCCCTGATATTTCCCATCTTGATCTCCAGTGCCACCAACTTGATTCAGACATTCTTTTATTCCTTGCCTAATCTAATGTAATAGTTTCTTAGCTAGTTTACTAACCTCAAATGTCTTGTCTCATTAAAATATTTTATGTAGGGCTGCCATTTCATTTTCATCTAATGCAGATTTAAGCTTCCCATTTCCTTGTTCATAATATCCATACCTTTTCCTTTAATACAATTCACTATACCTAAGATCCCCCATCTATGTTTAAATTTTACCCCGTCTTCAAGACCCAGCTTAAAGCCATCTGCTTCATGAGTCCACTGGTTCTTCAACCTGACTGTAATTTCTTCTTCTAACCTATGCTTTATCTCAGTCTCTCTGATGAGATTTATCCCTTTCTGGGGAAGGGGGTGATTACATCATATGGTAGATATAGGGCAGGATTCAGAGAGTATGAGATTAATCTCAACTGTCTGACTTATTAATTGTTTGATCTTATGCAAATAAATTTTTAGCACCTCTGATCTATATTCCCTTGTATATATAATGGATCTCATAATAATGTTTTACTTTCAGGATCTTATTAATTGTTTGATCTTATGCAAATAAATTTTTAGCGCCTCTGATCTATATTCCCTTGTATATATAATGGATCTCATAATAATGTTTTACTTTCAGGATTGTCATATGGAGAACTAAATGAGATAATGCTGGTTAAAAGCAATCATAAAAGCAATGCCACTGTTAGTTGTGCTTATATTTATTTCTGTACATGTCATATTTTCCTGCTAGATTTTAAGCTAATAGAGAACAAGCTTCAAGCCTGACTTAACTTGGATAGCCTCATGGTGGCTTGGAATGGTACTTGCCCTTTTTTGGGGGTGGGGAAGGGAGTGGGGGCTGCCTGAAATAGGGATTGAACCCTGGACTTTGGTCTTATCAGCACCACACTCTAACCAACTGAGCTAACTGGCCAGCCCCTCTCAAATTCTTTCTCATAAAAGAAATAAGTTGGAAACAATGAAATCATTTAAGAAAATGTAATATACACTTGGAAAACAATTCTGAAAAAGAGAATTCCAGCTTTTTTCTTTTTCTGAAATTTCATTAAAAGTAATATAAAAATATTGCTTTCCCACTCAACTACTTTGAAGAAAATCATTCATTGTCATCTGAGTTTTGATGTGTTTATTAAAAACACAACCAAGATTGTAAAAAAAGACAGATGGAAATAAGATTATGGGTGACTTTTATTCCCTTGGTTTTCTGTATTTATCTAAAATATCTTCAGTGAATACTCAGATGTATGATTTATCCTCAAATTAAAAGTTATTTACAAAATCAGGGCCATTATTTAATTTACCTGTCTCTAATAACTTTTACCTAAATCATTAGAAAAGTTCAGCTAATGGAGACTCAGAATCTTACTGCAATTTCATATATTTAGCATTTGCAAAATCATTTTATGACTACTTTGAAATAATCATGCTAATTTTTTGTATTAAAGTATTAAGAAGGTGATTCTAGATACTCTTGGAAAAATCACACCAACTGGAAAGCATGTAATTTTCTAAAACACACATACGTGAGCACACACACACACACACACACACGGTTCTGAATTACCCTAAGCCCAGTGTTCTGGGACTTGCTAAGGCTAAACAAGAAGACGGCTGGTAGTGACTTATAACACATACATCTCAGGACTCAAGTCTCCTGATATCCCCCTCAGCAGAATACACTTCTCACCAGAGGCTTGGAGTAAAAAATTTACACTTCTACAATTGTGATATTTGTGTACATGTAATTTTATATAATTGACTTGATTTTTGTAATAATGTCATAAAAGGACCATAATTCTCATGAGTTCTTATAAAGTACTTATTAAACAATATTGGGATGTATCCACTCACTTGCTCATCCATTCATTCATTCATTTTCTCAATAAATCTTTATCGAGCCCTTCTATATGTTAGGTGCTGTTCAGGTTCTGAGGATACAGCAATGAACAAAATAGATAAGAATATCTGCCCTCATGAAGCTTAGATTGTAGTGGGAGAGATAAGCAATAAACAAAACAAAAAAAATGAAATGTATATTCAGATATATGATGATAGAAGGAGAAAGAATATAGGAAGAATATACGGAATATGGAAGGATATGAAATGAGTGATGGATTTTAATTTTAAATACATGATCATTTCTCACTGAGAAAGTACTATTTGAGCAGAGGGTTGAAAGAGGTGATTTCATGTGGCTAACAGAGGAAGAGCATTCTAGGCAGTGATACATCAGTGTTCCAAGGCCCTAGGGCTGGAGCGTGCCTGGTGTATTTACAAAGCAACAAAGGTGGCCATGTTCTGGTGGTGGATAGATGTGGTGGTGGCAACTTGAGAAAAGTCTTTTCTGAGGTAGATTTATTTTTAATTTTATTTTTTCATGAAACAGGAAGCAAGGTCATCAGTGAGAATGTGAAGGAGGGGTGAATAGTTATTTCGTTGAGAGGGAGCATGAATAGAACAGGAAAAGGCAGCATGATTGCTGGGAAACATTAGCGCTCACCAGAGGTCAGAGATAGAGCATATGAAGTGAGACCAGCAAGCAGGGTTTGTGTGTCCTCCAGCCAGCTCAGCTGTGGTGGTGTGGAGAGGCAGAGGCAGAGAGCTGGTAGTAGCTGGGGTATGATTTACCAGAGTGAGAACACTGAAATGATGGAGGGGCAAGAGAGTTGAAGGTGATTATGAATTTAAAACATTATACTGATGGTAAAATAAAAGTGATCTTTTGTTTCCTCCAGAACCTCCCCAATGGGGTATAGGAGAAGAAATATTACTGCAGGAATTAAATTATTTAAGAAGGCTATTAAAATTTCACTGGTTCTAATAAAGAAATGAAATATACTATCTAACACGAACATTTGTTGAAGATGATAGTGATTTACACTGAGAATCATGTAAGAACAAGGTTTTGGGGTCTCTGTGTCTTAATCCATTACAGTGTAGTTACCTTATCACCATGGCTTGGCACATTCCTTAAGGAGGTCTGATTGTCTTTATTTTATAGATAGAGTCTGTTATTTAAAGAAGTTTAATAAGTAAAAATCAAGTTTTGAACCTATTTTTGTCTTGGTCTAGGGCCTTACATTTGGCTATGTGCTCACGCTTTTCAGATAAATTACTTCATTTACATAGCTAATGGTTTAGTTTAGTCTTATGGTGCTCTGCAAAGCTCCCCAGAATGCCAGAGTTCATTTCAGCCTACAAAACTTGCTCAAAATCTATGCTAATTAATTTCTCACTGATCCTTGGAATCCATATACTCTTCTTGTTCTCTTACATATAAGCAGGTTAAAGGAACATAAACTCCTGTCCAGTAGAAATCTCATAGTTTTTCTAGAAAACGAAATCTATCATGAAAACTTCATAGAAGATGTATTAGTCAGTTTTGTGTTGCTATAATAGAAATACCTGAGACTGGGTAATTTATAAGGAAAAGAGGTTTATTTGGCTCACGATTCTGGGACAGCTGCATCTGGCATGAGCCTCAGGCTGCTTCTGCTCATGGTGGAAAAACAGCAGACAGCTGGCGGGTACAAGCAGATCACATGGCGAGAGGAAGCAAGAGAGAGAAAGAGAGAGAAGGTGCCAGGGTCCTTTAAACAATCAGCTCTCGCGGGAACTAATAGAGCGAGAACTCACTCACTATCCGCCTCCCCCCAGGGAGAGCATTAATCCATTCATGAGGGATCC
>NW_007726605.1:149074-156699 GCF_000696425.1 Galeopterus variegatus
TTTCTGTGACAGGCCGCACTGTGCTCAGCCAGTGAGCGCCCCGGCCATGCCTATATAGGATCCAAACCCGCGGCGGGAGCGCCGTTCCGCACCCAAGCGCTGCACTCTCCCGAGTGCGCCACAGGGCCGGCCCACACTTTTGCCTTTTCTATCAATTTCTTAAAAGTGGAATTATACAATGTGTAGTCTTTTGTTTCTGGCATCATTATGTCATGATGTTTTTGAAGTTCATCTATGTTGTTGCATGCATCAGTAGCTTTTTCCTTTATATTGCTGTGTAATAGTCTATTGTTTGAATACAGCACACTTTATCCATTCGTCAGCTGATGGACATTGAGGTTGTTTCAAGTTTTGGGTTATTATTATTAATGTTCCTTTGAACATTCATGAACAAGCCTTTGTGTGGGTATACGTTTTCATTACCCTTTGGTAGATAGCTAGGTGTGGTATTGCTGGGTTATACGGTGAGTTTATGCTTAACTTTTTAAGAAACTGCCAAATGATTTTCCAGAGTGGTTGCATTATTTCACTGTCCCATTGGCAATATATAAGGGTTTTAGTTCTTTGACATCCTTGCCAACACTTTGTATTGTCATTCCTTTAATTTAGCTATTCTAGTGGTTGTGCAGTGGTATGCAATTGTGGTTTAAATTTGAATTTTCCTAATAACTAATTATGTTGAGCATCTATTTTTTACTTATCATTTTTATATCTTCTTTTGTGAAGTGTCTGTTTAAATCTTTTTTCCCATTTTTAAAAGCTGGGTTGTTTGCTTTTTTGTTATTGAGTAGTTAGAATTCTTTTTACATTCTAGATATGTTTATTTTTTCAGATATGTTATTTGTGCACATTTTTTCACAGTCTGTGGCAGGTTTTTTTCTTTTATTTAATAGTTTCTTTCGAAGAATAAAAACTTTTAAGTTTGATGAAGCTCAACTTATTTTTTCTTGTCCAGATAATGCTTTTTTGGTATCATATTTGAGAAATCTTTGCCTAATCTTAGGGAAAAAAATTCTTCTAGAAATTTTAGCTCTTACATGTAGGTCTATAATCATTTTGAGTTAATTTTTGTGTGTGGTGTAAGGTGAGAGTTCAAATGTATTTATTTACTTTTTGCATATGAATATCAAATTGTCCCAGCACCATTTGTTGAATAGATTATCTTTTTTGACACTTGGTACCTTCATTGAAAAATCAATTGACCATAAATGTGAGGCTTAGTTATGGACTTTCTTTTCTGTTCCACTGATCTGTATGGCTTATACTTAGGTCAATACCACACTGTTACAATTACTTATTTTTTATTCCATGTTTTATATCTTCAAATATTCCATCCTTCATATCTCTAAATAGTTTATGTTAATAATCTGCTATTGTAGTATCTGAAGTTCTTGTGTGTCTAAAAAAAATTTATGTTGTTTTTGCTGATTCTAAATCATAGTGCTTGTTTCCTCATTTGTTTTGTAATGTTAGTGAGCTCTTATTTGATGAAAGTTCATCTGTGGGAATTCTGAAGGCCTTAGTTGGGAGTGCCTTCAACCACCAAAGATTTGTATTTGCTTCTGGCAGGGTCAGGGCTGTGAAATAAACCTGAGACCACGGCTGGGACTAGGGTGAGGCAAGAGAGGCTGTCAAAGGTGCAGAATTTAAGGAGGCACTCATGCTCAGGGTCATGCAAGTGAACATTTTAGGTATCTCTCTTGCCTTACCCTAGTTCTGGCCCTGCCAGAGACTATTTTAATTCATTTTGAAGTTCTCAATTTATTGTGGGCTTCAGGTTCATCTTGCCTCTAATGCCAATGGCCTTCTAAGACTTCTTTAACCCCCTTCTAGGTTCCTGACTCAATGCAGGAGTCTCAAGTTCAGTTCTCCTTTCATGAAATGGGCCCTAAATTTCAGTTTCCCCATCTAAGTAACATAAGAATATGTATGGTTGAGAAACCTGGCTTTTGGATTGCTTATAGTTCATCAGTTCCATTCAGCTCAACATTCTTATTTGTTCTTTGTTTCCGATTCTGCTTGTTTTATCATAAGCCGTCAATGCATTAACACCTGTTATTTTCCAGGGATTTAATTTTATTATAATGGGAGAAGCCCTCAAGATATGTAGCCTATGATATCTTTGAAAAAAGTGGTGCCTAATTTCTTTAAAAACTGTTATTTTCATGTTGTATTTGACCAGAAAAATATACCTTAAATTTTTTTAAAGCAGAATTATTTTTTCCAGAATGATTAGCAGATAAAAAATGTAGACAATAGGCCAAGTAATAAGCATTTGCCAGAATGATTGGTTTGACTTTAAATAATAGAATGATTTTTATTTTGACTCTTTCATTGGTCCTGATCCTCAAAATGGTACTGTTAGTGCTTGGTGATTTTCTCCCTTGACTGTATGTAGACAATAGGCCAAGTAATAAGCATTTGCCAGAATGATTGGTTTGACCTTAAATAATAGAATGATTTTTATTTTGACTCATTCATTGGTCCTGATCCTCAAAATGGTACTGTTAGTGCTTGGTGATTTTCTCCCTTGACTGTGATTAAGCCCCTGCTAAGCAGGTGAGCCTGACTGTGCACAGAGAATGCTGATTTTCTTTCTTACAGGACTTTGTTCGCAGGTTGGGTTTCTGGATGTGGTACATGCTCTGAAGCCAAGAAAAATAAAACATGAAGCCTTACAAGGTGGAACAGAGAGTTACAATTTCACACTAAACTTATGATGAACAAATACTCTAATTATTAAGTGTTCTACTTCAGTGATAATAGGAATGAGAAACAGTTGATTTAATTAAGA
Source organism: Galeopterus variegatus (assembly GCF_000696425.1). NCBI lineage: Eukaryota > Metazoa > Chordata > Mammalia > Dermoptera > Cynocephalidae > Galeopterus > Galeopterus variegatus. Next base: position 151,869 of record NW_007726605.1, read on the forward strand.
AACCAAAGTACTTTTGTTGAAATATCTAAACTTTCATTAGAGAAAAGCAGGAGGAAAAAACTTTTTTTTTCTTTTTTTTTGTCCTTTTTGAGACCAACCGCACCACGCTTAGCCAGTGAGCGCGCTGTGAGCACACCGGTCATCCCTATATAGGATCCGGACCTGCGGCGGGAGCGCAGTCCCGAGTGCGCCACGGGATCGGCCCTATCTTTTTTCATTTAAAGAGCAAAAGCAGAATCAATTGGCCATAGTTTTAGTTCTATCTAACAGCAAACATAGGCTTTCTGTGGGCCCCATTGTCCTTTCCTATATAAAGAGGTATTGCACCAACAGGTGTCTAGTGACCAGATGGGTACACTGTGTGAAGCCCCTTTCATACGTGTTGTGAAGCAGTGTTCATTGCCAGTGAAAGACCGGTCTGGGCTGGAATCAAAGTTCTGCCACTGCTAATTAAGTGAACTTGGATTAGTTACCTAGCATACCTAGCCTTGGCTTCAACATAAGAAAATACAAAAAATAACAGTACCTACCTTACTAGGCAGTTTGAGCACTGAGTGAAATATTGCATGAGAAGTGCTTAGCAGAGTGGTAGATATACAGAAGATGCTGAATAAATATAGTTAATATATTCCCTGCCTGGTTTATTATGCCAAGTAAGTTGTAAGCATGGATCTTCATTCTCCCTTTTGATGTTGTGGTATTTATCTTAAAATTGAATGAGAGAAACAAAAGACTTTATAAGATTTTCTAGAGTAAGTGAAATTTGAATATTTCATTACCAATGTCATTATATTGTAACCACCATATTGAGAGGTAATTTCCATAGTTTAGCTCTAGTGGGCATCCTCTGTCATTAAACTTTAGCCTATCAGATTATCATAATTCATAAGAAAAACTTAAACGCTTGGTCAGCATTGTTTTCTCATGTAGACATAGCCAAATGCTAGTTTTAAATGATCGACATAACCAACTCTGATCATAGTCCTCAAAAATTACCATACATCTTGTTACACTGTGCTTTGATTTGTTGAAGTCCTGTTGGCAGTACAAGGTGAGTTTGAATCTTCTTTTCATGTTTTAGTACCACTCAGTAACTGGCATAAAGTACTAGGTTTATCTTGGTCACTTATGTTCATCTCAGACTCCATGAAGTTTGATAGAAATATGTCAGAAAAATGCATGAAAAACATATATGTGTACATATTTGGGTATTTTATATATATATATATATATATATACAAACCTATGTTTCTCATGAAGCTGTTTTTGGAATAATCAGCATGGAGCTGTCATTATATATATATATATATATAGTTCTATATATACAAACCTATGTTTCTCATGAAGCTGTTTTTGGAATAATCAGCATGGAGCTGTCAGGAGACTTTTTTGATTGCCGGGTAATTGACTTCACTTTGGGCTAGACCAAATTGCATTAATTGAGTTGATCACAAATAATAGTCTCAAGCACCACCATATCATGTGAATAATTACATCAGGTACACAATACTGTAATTAAGACTCTAGTTCTAAATCATACTTACCCAATTTGTTCTTGCCTGCTAAGTGAGACATCTAAAGTGGCTTAAATTTAGCAGCTAACACTGTAGGGTTGTTACTGTGGGGTTGAAAAGAGGAAATATACTGCTGTCCCTTAGAATGATTATACAGTCTAAGATTTTACAGTTAGAAAAGATAGGCAGATCAAGTATCTTAGTGAGGTACAGAATGATGCATCAACAGGAGGTGAAACTTAATGCTATAACTGAGCAACCTCTCAAGCCAATTTCGAAAAAGCACCATGACTTAAATTTTCACCCCAAATTCTGATGTCATTTAAAACATCTAGTGGATCATGGAAATTTTTATATACCAATCCAGATGGGGCTTTTTTCAATGATAAAAGAGATTCTGGCCAAGGAGGCTGGTATTCTCTGAACTCAAGGGTGGGAGCTGAGTTCTCTAGTCCTCTCTGGCTTCTCTGTCTACACACTTCATTCCTCTGTGAGCATGCAGTGGACTGGACAGTGCCTGGATTTCTATTCAGATGACCTGGGTTTCCTACTGCGCTCCTCTCCTGACCAGCTAAGTGATATGGGTGAGCAAGTCAGCTCTTTTGAGCCTTGTTTCCTTATGTCAAAAGGGGGATTATTATAATTGTAAAATGAAAACAACAACAACAACAACAACAACAACAACAAACAACAACAACAAAAAAAAAAGAGATAATTGGGACTAGTGTGAGGACAGTGTAAAATAATGAATGTGAAATGTCCCATACAAATGTTTTAAAAATACCATTATTTCTTTATCTCTGTCTAATTCTCTACTACTGTTTCCACCCCAGGCTGCTCCCTCCCCCTTGGTTTTGACCCAGTCACCCTAGCCCTGCTTCCCTGCAGTACAAATCTCTCCCAGGACTCACGCCCTGTCCTTAGCTATTCTCTTTGACCTGACTAATCCTACTCTGGATTCATGCTTATTGGCTGCTCTTGATTCCTTTCTCTGGAAGGCTCATTTTACTATTCATTTAAGGCTGTTTATGCCTTTATTTGGTTCTGGCCTTGTCAAAGTCTGTTACTTAATTTTTTTTTTCAGGCCCCAACTATTGTAACATCCTCCCACTGTATCCTATGGCCTGATCTCCTACGTGGTAACCTTTGGGTAGATGCTGTTAAGGTCTTCCTCAGCTTTCTGAGAAAAATCAGTCTCTTCAAGGGCTTCTCTCTAGAGTCCTATTTCTTAAATGGGCCACCTATACCAGAATCACCCGGAGACTGACAAAAATTCAGACCTCTGTGTCCCACCCAGACCTACTGCATCAGGTGGTCGGGGGCTGGAGTCTGGGCATCTGACTTTTGAAATAGTGTTCCTGGTGGTATACAGGTACACTGAAGAGCTTTCCTGCCAGTGCTTCTTTAACCTAAATCCTTAGACCTTGTGCATGTCCTCTGTAACAGCAGCAACAACAATAATTATTATTAATACTAATAACAGCAACAATAATAATCATTAATAACACATACTGCTTACTATATGCCAAGAACTATTCTAAATGCTTTTACATTCATGATTTCATCCTTAAAACAAATGTATAAGTTATATATTTATTATTATTCCCATGTTTAAGATTAGTAAACTGAAGCATAAAAGCTGAGATTCAATTCCAAGTTGATTTAATGTCAGATGCTATATTTTGAATTACTACCTACAGCTGTCTCTGCTCTTAGACCTTCAATTTGCTTCTTATCTGTGTGATTCTTGGCTTTGACATTGGCCTGGCTATTCCACATGCCCATCTGCTGACTACCATGATAGCACTCCTTTGCTGCCCTTTACCCTGTTCTTTATCAGTTCTCCTGATCGGGCTCCTTTCTCTTGGTTTCCTACTTCTTTGTTTAGGTATAACTCAGGTTCTTGTTGAGATCACTTCATCCTTTTTTTAAAAAAATTTCTTTTTAAAAATTTATTATTAGCATATTCATTCTTACAAATCATGGTATTTCTTTATGCCCTTTGCCTGACCTTTCACTTCCAAAGCCCCCTCCATCCCTCCCCCCATCTCTAGCATCTTTAGGTTTGTTCTCTCCTTCTGAAAGTTCAACGTATTATTGTGGTCTTTTCTTTTCTTTTTTTCCTTCATTCCTTCCTTCTTGCCTTTGATACTTAAACACAACTGGCTTAAGCACTCTAACCCTTATAATGTGAAAAGACAATTGAAGGCTCTACCAATATTTTTGTGAATTCAACAGGGCTTGTGTTCTTACAGTCATGTTCCCCATGTGTTCCTGAGGACTCTCACATTCATTCCTGTAGTAGTTCTACTGGCCCTGAGCTGATCCATCCAAGGAACCTAGTCCCTCTTTCTTAATTTCCCCAAGTGCCATTCTTAAAAGTTATTGTGTGTGTGTGTGTGTGTGTGTATGTGTGTGTGTAGAAATGTAATGAGTTTGGACTGGTAAAGGGGATTACATGAAACTAACTTAAAATTAGGTGTGTGTGTGTGTGTATGTGTGCGTGTAGAAATGTAATGAGTTTGGACTGGTAAAGGGGATTACATGAAACTAACTTAAAATTAGACATTAGATTTCCTGTTCCTAAACGGGTTCCTTTTCCTGCTAAAAGAAATTTTTCAGTGGCTAAATTTCTCTATGGGCCTATTATGTTGACCATATCCCTCTGTAAGTATTGTTGTTTGTTTTACTTTTACTTTCTTTACACTTCCCCATTCCAAAATTCTAAGAGCTGTCACAGTGTAGAAGAGGCTTAATTGCAGGATGAGTATTATAATCAGTGAGTGTATATAAATACAGATTTCATGGTAAGATCAAGTGGCCAAGAAGACTTCATTGAGAAGGATGGATTTATTAAGATCCATTCTAATGTAAGTATCTATTATAACGATGTAATACCACTTTGGGTATTATAATGTTCTTAATGTAACATTTAAGTGTACATGATTTTCACCTTTAACAAATAGGTATTGTGGGCCCATCTCTGGTCCTGTTATCCCCATGTGGGGAGAAACACTCATGGGGAGATCTTGGGAGGTGGCGTAAAGCCAAATGGGATGGATTTGAACGAGTCCTACTAAGATGGAAGACGGGTGAGATCACTTGGAAGCAGTTCAGAATACCTGCTCACGAAGGTGGAAGTACAGGTAATGCCATTTCTTCTCACCTGTTCAGCTAACGAGGATGTATCTAACATATCTAGTGGGCTGTCCCCATTTTCTTATTTCTTCTTTATAAACTCTTCACCTCACTCCATTTTGGTGTCGGCTCCCAGTAAAACCACTAACACTCTCCTTATTAAAGTCACAAATGACTTT
>NW_007726605.1:157085-159326 GCF_000696425.1 Galeopterus variegatus
AGACTTCATTGAGAAGGATGGATTTATTAAGATCCATTCTAATGTAAGTATCTATTATAACGATGTAATACCACTTTGGGTATTATAATGTTCTTAATGTAACATTTAAGTGTACATGATTTTCTCCTTTAACAAATAGGTATTGTGGGCCCATCTCTGGTCCTGTTATCCCTATGTGGGGAGAAACACTCATGGGGAGATCTTGGGAGGTGGCGTAAAGCCAAATGGGATGGATTTGAACGAGTCCTACTAAGATGGAAGACGGGTGAGATCACTTGGAAGCAGTTCAGAATACCTGCTCACGAAGGTGGAAGTATGAGTAATGCCATTTCTTCTCACCTGTTCAGCTAACGAGGATGTGTCTAACATATCTAGTGGGCTGTCCCCATTTTCTTATTTCTTCTTTATAAACTCTTCACCTCACTCCATTTTGGTGTCGGCTCCCAGTAAAACCACTAACACTCTCCTTATTAAAGTCACAAATGACTTTTGTAACTTTGGTTCCAATGGAAAATCATGTCCTCTTTGGTACAGTTAATCACTCCGTCATTTTTGTTTTTTGTTTTTAAAATTTTTAACACCTTCATGCAACAAAATTAATCTATTTTAAGTGTACATTTTGTTGGGTTTTGGTAAATGTATGCAGCCATTAAAGCACTACTACAATTAAGTTTAAGACCAAATCTATTATCTCCAAAAGTTTCCTTATGCTTCTCATCACTCTCACCTGACTCCAGGCAACCAGCAATCTGCTTTCTGTCAATACTTTTGCCATTTTAAAAATTTCATATAAATGGAATCATATAGTACTCTTATATACTATGTGTCTGGTTACTTTTGCTTAGCATGATGTTTTAAAATTCATTCATGTAGCTGCATATATCAGTGTCTCATTCTATTTTACTGCTGAGTAATTATTGCTGTCCATTGTTTGGATAGACTATATTTTGTTTGTCTACTTGATGGACATTTGTTATTGCCATTTTTTGGTTATACTGAATAACTCTGCTATTAACATTCACATAAAAGTTGTGTGGACATAAATTTCCTTACTCTTGAGTAGATACCTAGAAGGAGAATCATGTGATTCATGTTCAATATTTTAAGAAACTGCAAAACTGGTTTAAAAAGTGTCTGTACCCCTTTGCATCCCCATCGACAAAGCATGAGGGTTCCAGTTTTCTCGGTGCATCAGCAACACTTTTAATTTTGGTTATTCTAGTAGATGTGTAGTGGTTTAAAGTGTTTTCCCTAGTGACCAGTGATGCTCAGCTTGTCATGCACTTGTTGGCCATTCATATATTTTCTTTTGTGAAGTATCTATTTAAATCTTTTGCACATTTAAAAAACTGAGTTACTTATTTTCTTATTATTGAGTTGTAAGAGTTTTCTTCAAATATATGTATTTGAATAAAAGTCCCTTAGAACTGATAGATGTTTCACTAATAGAGCCTCCCCAAATGTGGCTTGTCTTTTCATTTTATTAATGGAGACCTATGAGCTGAAGTATTGAATTTTGGTGAAACCCAATTTGTCATTTTTTTTCTTTCCTGGTTAGTATTTTGTATGTACTATTTAAGAAATATTTACCTAACCCAAGGTCACAAAAGTTTCTCCAAAGTTTCTCCTTAGATTTTCGCCTAGAATTTTACAGCTTTACGTTTTATCCTTAGGTCTATAATCCATTTTGAATTAATGTTTTTGTGTGGTGGGAGGAATGAGTCAAGGGTTTTTTTTCCCCATATGATTATATAGTTATTCCAGAACTATAAAAGATAGAACTAAACGACTATCCTTCCCCATAGAATTAACTTGGTAGCTGTATAAAATCAATTTCTGGTACAAGTTTGAGGCTATTTCTGTACTCTATGTGTCTATTTTTATGTCATTACCATACTGTCTTGATTACCAAAGCTTAAGTCTTAAAATCAGGTTGTATATGATCTCTGACTTTATTTTTCTTTGATAAAATTGTTTTGATTATTCTAGGTCCTTTGCATTATTATATATAATTTAGAATTGACTTGTCTATTTCTCTCAAAAGCCTGTGGCAATTTTGATTGCAACTAAGTTTAATTTATAGATCAATTCAGGGAGAACAGCCATCTTAACGGTGTTGAGTCTCTTAATCAATTAACATAAAATGTCTCCATTTTTAAAAGGTATTTTAAAATTTTTCTCAATGTTTTTAATTTTAATTGTACAGGTCTGGCATATTATTTGTCAGGTATTTGATTTTTT
>NW_007726605.1:160085-195545 GCF_000696425.1 Galeopterus variegatus
AGTGAGCGGGAACCGGTCTGTATGTGGGATCCGAACCCTCAGCGGGAGCGCCACCATGCTCTCAAGCGGCGCACTGTAGCAGTGCGCCACTGGGCCGGCCCAAAATACAATTGATTTTTATATATTGATCTATTATTCTATAACCTTGATAAGTCCACTTATTTTAGTAGCTTTCTTCTAAATTCATTAGGATTGTCTATGAAGCTATTTTGTCTGCAAAAAAAAGGAGAGAGAACATTTTACTTCTTTTTAAATTTGTGTGTCTTTTATTTTATTTTATTTTATTTTTCTTGTCTTATTGCACTAGCTAGGATATTTAGCACAATGTAAATAAAAGAGAGGAGAGCAGATATCCTCACCTTGTTTTTCTCATATTGGGCTAGAAATATTGCAATATACTGCCAAATATGATGCTAGCTGTAGGTTTTTCATAAATGCTTTTTATTAGGTTGAGGAAGTCCCATTCTCAGTTTGCTTAGTTTAAATTTTGTTGTGAATGTGTATTCTGTGTTGCTGGATTTAATTTGTTAATATTTTGTTAAGGATATTTCATCTATTTGTATGATGGATGATGGGTTGTAGTTTTCCTTTGTTATGATGTCTGTCAGGGCAATACTGGCCTAATAAAATGAATTGGAATTTCTTTCAGTAAAGTCATTTGGGCCTGATGCTTTCTTTAAAGGAAGATTTTTGAAAGTTACTAATTCAACTTCTTTACTTGATATAGGTCTATTCAGAATTTTTAATTCATCTTAAGTGAACATTAATAGCATGTAACATTAGTTACTAACATTAGTAAAATTAGTCTTTCAAGAAATTTGTCCATTTTATTTAAATTGCCAGATTGAATAATGCAATGTTATTTATAGAATCTTTTTTGAACTACTTAAAAGCATCCTTATTTTTCTCTTCAGACTCCTTGGGTCATATTTTAAAGATATAAATCTTGTATTATGGCCTTCCATGAAAACATTTCTGTATTTTTCTTGTGTAATGATTTCCTACTTATTTGTAGGCTCCGTACCCAAGGACCTGTGTCTGTTTTGTTTACAACTGTATCAACAATATCTGATGGAATATCAAGCACAAATTAGTTTCTTAGTAAAATTTGCTTAACAAATGAGTGCAAATGCAAATATAATTTTATATATGTTGGTCTTATTGCATCTATGTATTGTTTCTGATTCACTATAGGGCCATGAAGATTAGAGAATGACAGAATTACACAAGCAGGCTAGTCCAAAGGTTATAAAAATAGGGTGAATTATTTCAGAGTCTTCACTCCTTTAATCTGCCTCCTGACTGCAGACAGGTGTCTCTATCTGTAGCTCATTAGTTTACCCTCTCCTCATCTCTTTCTGTTGTTTTAGAATGCTTAGTCGGGGTTGGGTAGAGAGCTATTGGAACAGTGAAAATAATTCCTATGTGGAAACTTCTGCCGGGTATTTCTTGACAACTTTCCTTACTGTCTTTGTTTTGTTTTGACACAATGCAATTTCATGCTGTTCAGTATGGAAGTTTCTCCCTTTAATGCTTAGTATGTGCTGTTATATACTAAAGAAAGACATGCAGGCTCTAACACCAGCTAACTCCACTTACTAGCTTTGTGACATTTAATGTTTCCAAACCTGTCTATAGTTTTTTCACCTATATGATGGTATAAATGATAGCACTTACTGCATAGAATATAAAGTGCTTAGAAGAATGTTGAACACTTATTATATACTTAATAAACATTAGCTTATATTCAGTATTTGAGTCCAGTTAGTTTTTCATGTCTTACCTCAACTACCTCTCATTCAATTAGTTTAATTTAATGTATTTGTTCCATCCTATAAGAAACCCCCAGATTAGTTTGTACTAGAATGTCATAGATCATAACTTTTTAATTAGCACTAAATAGGGCAATTAGTTGCCATTAATAAACAAGGAAACAAGGAAATTAGTAAGCAAGGAAAGCATGGAATCAGCCAACTTTGCACCTATGGGCTCTTTAATGTCTTCTTGCTCATGGGACTTGTTGAAAGTTCACTTATTAAAATGTGTAAAGTATCAATGACCCTGAGACTGCTTTGCTGTCAAAGCAAGGCCAAGCAAAACAAAAAGAAACATGGGAAAAAAGAGTTGTCAGCTTCAAATAGGGTAACCAGCTGCTGTGGATACCTTTCAATCAGTCGGAGTTATGAACCAATTGCACAGCATACAGTAGAGTAGAGGTGAACAAAAATTAGGTCAATCGATTGAACTATTTTAACAGGCTAGTCAGGTTGCAAAAAAAAAAAAAAGAGAAAAGAACTTAACTTGGTATACCGCATCTGTTGGGTGGGAAGCTGAAGTCAAGTGTGCTTTTTTGGGGGTTAGTCATTAAGCTGATCACATTTGAAGGAAATTTTCCATTTCTCTCTAATTGGTTGGTGTCATACAGACAGGACCTGCCTTAGTTTTGTTGCCGCTTCCCGCTGGAATCCCAGTTGGAAGCACTCACAGCTGAGACTGGAAAGAGGAATAGTAAAGAGGCTTTGCTTGGTTCTCTGTGGTCTTCCCATCTTCAATTCTCCATGGGGAGCAACGCTGATTCAAAAAGAAAGGGACTTTCTTTTTGGAGACAAAGAGAAGGGCATTGGCATTTGTCAAAATCAAATTAGGCTGCTTTAATCAGGGACAAGAGCTCGCAAGAGATAAAAAGATGTCCTATTCCTTGTTTTTTTCTCATATGGTATTTACCATGTCATCTTTCTGAAATTCAGGGGGAAAAAATCTCTTTTTTTTGGTAATTCAATTCTGAAGTTAATTTTATTTTTCAAATTTTCTTGAATTCTATTTCCATGACTTACATGAGTTGTAGTTTTCCTTTTATTCTATATCCCCCTTCCCATGGCCATTTAATTTTCCCTTGCACTCTATTTAAATATGTTCCCAGAGAATGTGATAAGGCTGGTCAAAAAGTAGATAACTTGTAATCACTAACTTCAAGTAAATCATGGAAGATTAACTTTATCTTTCTATAAAAGATGGAATAGTGTGTGAAATGGGCAATTTGAATATTTTCAGGATAGAGGATTCTTGCCTTACTTGATTGCTTTAAACCAATTGGAGAGATAAAAAAGCATTGAACACTTGCTCTCCCCAGCTCCTCTCCTACCAGGCTCTCTCTCCTTTATAGAGCTCACATTGACAACATAATGAACGCACAGCACAGCTGTCAAAGGAAATGTTTGAGCACTTGTGAAATTACAGGCTGCTGCAGAAATGACTTAAGCATACCATTACCTCTTGCAGCATTTAGAACAAATAAGCCACCTGCCCTTTAGGTATTATCTGATCTGTTTGAATAGACTGCTATATAGACCCATAGAGAAGACTCCAAACATTTTCTTCTACAACTCTGCTCAAAGAATTGCAGCTTCAGCATCTCACACTCACTTTTCTCAGTGCCTCCCTCTCCAACTCAGCCTTTGCATACATTATATAAACAGTCATACATCTCTCCTGTGTTAAAGGAAGTCTCATGTTTGTGATCACAGTTTCCCAGCCTGGGCTTCTATATCTGCAAACCATGCTAGTCTAACTTCAAAACCCTGTGTACCTTCTTACCTCTAAGGCAAATTGTTTGATCATGAGTCTACCTCACGACAAAAAGCCCTTTTCTATCAGACATGGATTGAGTGTCAAAAATGTTCTACTATTGTGTCATCAATCTGAAACAGATAAATTAACTTAGTTATAGTGGCTGCATTATCATAGCTATTATCTCCTCAGCAAGGAAGAACCTTTTAGATTTGCACCCTCAGGAGCGCTGCCCTTGCCTGTCCATGCTCCTGGACATGATTCTGGTTCAAGGGCATTTAGTGCCTCCTGCACCTGACACACTGAAAGTAAGTTGAGAAAAATTTGGTAAAGGGATTATTTGCTAAGGTATGAGCAGGATGCAGAAAAACCATCAGGGTTAATGTGGTACTGTTGGTGGTGGCTACTGTTACCACTTCTAGGCCTGCAGGGGCAAGGAAAGAGCAGCTCTAGGACCTTAGAAAGAGAGGGGTGTGGGTATGGAGTGAGCCAGCTGACAGGAGCTATGACCTTCCAATGGCACAGGACGCAGCCAGCCCAAGTAACCTTGCAGGGAGGGAACTGAGACCTCAAGCTCACTCTCCTCCTTCTAAGATCTCCTGCGGGTCCTTGCTGTTGGCTAAACTAATAGTAAACCAGAGGCAAGGGAGGTGGTGATGCAGGCAGACTCTCAGGAGAGAGAGCAGGTGCAGAGCAGAGCAGAATGGCCCTGAGGGCACGTGGAGGATATCCAGCTCACCTGTGAGAGAATAAGTATCTTGCGGTTTGTTTCTTAGTCACTTCCCTCCATTCCCATTTATCTTTTAAACTGCAGCCAAAGTATTATTCTTAATGCATAGCGTGGCCCTGAGGGCACGTGGAGGATATCCAGCTCACCTGTGAGAGAATAAGTATCTTGCGGTTTGTTTCTTAGTTACTTCCCTCCATTCCCATTTATCTTTTAAACTGCAGCCAAAGTATTATTCTTAATGCATAGCTGATTGTATCATATCCTTACTGAGAGACTTTTAATGGCTCATTCCATAGAGCATACAGTTCAAGTTCTTTATCATGGAATTCAAGGCTACACAAATCTCCTTTCCAATTAACTTTTGAGGCTTTGCCAACCACCTCCCTTCTACTCCAATCTATTTCCTTAACCTGGTAATGTCCTGGACTTTCCCCCCACCCCATTCCTTTGCTCACTCTTTTCCCTCATCTAGATTATTCTTAACCAACTTATGATAAATTCTTTCTTCCTCTTTATGATCAGTCTCAAACATCACATTTCCATGAAGCTGCCTTCTGTCATCCTAGTCAGAAATAATCCTTCCCTCCAATATGCTGCCATGCATTGTGTTTTTGTGGGTCCCCCTCCCAACCATTTTAAAACATTCTGTCTTATGATTAATTGTGGGCATTTCTGAACATGCCTCTTGGTAGACTATGAACTGTACTACACTCACTCTGTGGCTCTGGGTCTGAGTAAAAGAATTCTCATTAATGTGGATAGAGCATTGGATGGGCTGGGATACAGCAGGAGTGGCCAGAGATCAGTGATATTCATGGGTGAATCCACGTTGTGCCTGAGTAGAAATATAGAAAAAAGGACAGGAGTCTGAGAGTTGAAAGAAGATCTGAATACAGGAAATAAAAGCCAGATGAGAATCAGCTATTTGAACACTTCTAGAAGCAGTGAGTAAGTATTAGGGTGTGAACAGAGCTGAAATATCCAGAGCTACTCTTCCACGTCGTGGTCATCTGGAGCATGGTCTCTCCAGCCGGCTGTAAAGAAAGGAGCTGGGTCAGTCCATGAACATGTATCCTTCAAGGGCAGGGCCGTTGTTTTATTCATCTTTGTAATTATCTCTCTACTCCCCCCATGTCCTCCTAACGTAGTGTCTGGAACTTAGCAGGTGTGCTAAATATGTTTGTTGAAATGACTGGAAGTCAGCAGATTTTATTTACATAAAAATATTGTACATAATGTGAAAAGATATGTGTGTACATAATGGTGATATTTTAAGAATAGTTAAAAGATACCCTGCTCTAAATATTTTTGAAACTGCATCTTTTGTATTTTCAGTGTACACTGTTGTACTTACCTCGGTAAACTTGCTTTCAATAATGTCTGCATAATGGGGGTACATTGGGTAGCTGAGGTCTATACCTATCAAGTGCTTTTGTGGAGTCTGAGTCATTGGGGTGGGAAAAAAATAAGGACGTGAATTTGCCCACTGTAGTACCAAACATGTTCGTGACATAGGAAACCTTTGGCTATTTCTCAGGTGCCCTCACTCCTCAGCACATTGCAGTGGTAGAAAAGAAAAAGAACTCCATGGCTCAATGCTGCCTGAATCAAAATTTCCTGGGGTGGGTCCCACTGAAAATGTCAGTTTCTGAACCCCAAGTTATGTTCTTGAATCAGAATTTAAGATGATTTCTATGAACACTAAAACTGTGAATCTTTTCCTGGGTTATTGGATGCACATTAGAATCTCTTGAGGAGATTTAAAAAATATTGGTGCCTGAGGCTCCCTTCTCTCCCTTCCAGGGGTCTGGGGTGAAATCTTCAATCCTCAATCTGGGGAAAGTGGATGGGGTGGTAGGAAAACATCACAGCCTATGCAAGAAGGGTGAGGGCTCTGGAGTCTGAAGCCTGAGTCCCCATAATGGCTCTGCACTTTATAAGCTCTGTGCTTGCAGGCATCTCTGTGTGCCACCGTTGCCTGCTGAGAATCAAAATAATCCACAACTCAGAGGGTTGTTGTAAGGATTAAAGTAAGTTAATGTAAATAACTTGATATAAATAAAGTTTTTGAACAGAGCCTGTTATCTAGTAAGGGCTCAATAAATATCAGCTATTGTTATTATTATCATCAATAATTACAGGAAGGAATTATGGTTTCAAATATGGTGACAAGAAGATCCGGCACAGTAAAAGGGTATCAAAAGGACTAGAGGTTGTACATATTTTTTGAGACTCAGTGGTCAGAAACAGGAAAAAGGAGTGAAGGTTTTTGTGATTTTGATTAGGTTCATTATGCAAAAGAACATTTTAGAGTCCTTTAAACTAAAGAATGAATGTCTGTGTAAAGTAGTAAATTCTCAGTTCCTGGAAATATTCCAGGGCAAGCTGATTTACCATTTATTTGAAACTTTGTAGAGAAAAGTCATGCAAAGGGTAGTGATTTGGACTATAAATACAATTGATAAGCCCTGAAAATGCTTTTTTAACTCTAAAAAGACCGAAGTCTAACTATTTATCATTCCTACCATAATTGTCTCTAAGATCTAGCTCTTAGAGTCCACAGTTTTGTGATTTTTATCTTAGTATATGGAAATCACCTTTTCTCCAAATCTTGTTGGAGGAAGCAGTTGAGCGTAATTACTAAAGGACGAAGAAGGGTAGATGGCTTTAAGACTTCTGTTTACCATGAAATATACCTGTAGCCAGACGTGAACAGATGCTGCATAAAACACATGGCAAAGGCTGCTCAGAGAAGTTATTCCATTTGGATTCAGTTTTTTTTAACGTGATGATGTATAAAACACATGGCAAAGGCTGCTCAGAGAAGTTATTCCATTTGGATTCAGTTTTTTTTTAACGTGATGATGTATTTTCAACATGAAATTCAAAGGCCAAAAGTCATTTTATATTGGAATAAACCACTTTATCAGAGTGTTGGTGATTTTTAATTAAATAATGTGTTTGATGTAGCCAACGTGATGATGTATTTTCAACATGAAATTCAAAGGCCAAAAGTCATTTTATATGGGAATAAACCACTTTATCAGAGTGTTGGTGATTTTTAATTAAATAATGTGTTTGATGTAGCCGGCCCTCATTAGGGCTCAGCTCTTAGATATAGTATGGCTTTCACCACAAGCTCTTTATCTCAAGTCCTAAGTACATGCAGAACTTCATCAGACCTTTAGAATTTGTTTGAAAAGAATGGATAAAGTAATAGGAAAAATTAAAGGGAAATGGTACGTGCATGTATGTATACCTTGATTAATATATTATCATCTGACTTGTATTCATTCCTAGTGTGTGCCAGGCCCTTAAAGATTGAAAGACCAATAAGTCACACCCTCTACCTTCCAGAAGATTATAATCTGGTATATGGATAATATACAGCAGCATAGAGCAGGAGAATGTTTGTGGAAGGTACACACAATTTAATCCTGACTGAAGGATGGTTTTCCTGGAAGTTTTTGTGGAGGCTGTAGTATTTGACCCAAGACTTTAAAGAAGAATAAGATTTTTAAAAAGTAGAGAAGAAGAAAATCAACTACATTGTGTATTGATAAATTAAAAAAATAATAATAATAATAAAAGTGGAAAAGAAGTTGAAAAAAGCTATTCCAGGGTGAGAGCAAAGGCACAGAGGATTGAAAATGTGTAGCACTTTTAGAAAACCAGTGATCAAGGACTCCTGTTAACAGAAATGTTCATCCGTGATCTAAGCTGAGGAGCTTCCTATATTTCTACACACTGGTAAAAAAGCCCACTGTCTGGGCAGAAGTTGAGTGATAAAAAAATAAAATAATGCTTTTCTTTTTGAGGGAAACTGATCTTTTGGGAAACTAGTAAAATATTATTAATGTAGAATTACGTTTTCTTTCAATTTAAAGAGCTATTATATCCTAAGAAATATCCAACTTTTTAATGGTGGGAAGTCTTAGACTTGCTTCAAGCTCACATTGGGGTCTTTACAATCAAAACTTGAATATAAAGGATGAGCTGCTGTAGTAGATTGAATTATGTCCCCCTCCAACTCAATGAAGGTTAAATTGTGTCCCCCAAGTTTTATGTATTTGAAACTTAGCCCCCATTGTGACTGTTAAGAGGGTGTGAAATCCTATTATGGTAACTGAAAGGTGGAGCCTTGAAGAGGTGATTGGATTGTAGGACCGTGCAGTAGTGAATGGATTAAAAATGGTAGTCAGAGGTGTGATTCTAAGGGCTTTAAAAGAAGAGGAGAGTCTGTCTTTCTCTCTATTCTCTCTGCTTCCACCATATTGCAATGTGAGACCCCTGGGTCACTGTCACCACCACCACTGTCACCACTTCCCAACCTCAGAAACTGTGAGCAATAAATGTCATTTTTCTTTATAAATCACCCGTTCCAGGTATTCTGTAATAGCAACAAAAATGGACTCATACAGCTGCCGGTCCCAACAGCTAGGTAGCTATAATATATTAGATGGCTCTTTTGAGTGGAATATTTGTAGAGGATGAGTGAAGCAAGTTATCTGACGAGAATCTGTGGGGAAGATTAAAATGCAGAGAGTGCAAGCAGATACCTGACTGGGGGAGGGCAAGGGAAAATTAGAGAAAGCTGCGAGAACACAGGTAAGCTCAGTCAGATGTTTCATGGGCATTCGTGCCCCCCTCTGCAGACTCAGTCATGCCTCTCCACGGATTCTTCCCAGGAGGCACTTTCTACGTTGTGCTTTGTTTGTCTGCTTTGGCTGTTTCACCAGCTAGACTGTGAGAACTTTGAGGTTGAGACAGTAGCAGTTATTTTGTACTTCCAGGGCCTAATGTGGTACCTGGCATATTATTTGCTTACTTAAATATTTGCTGAATGGTGGATGAATTAATGATGTGGCACAGCAGAAATTTTGCAAAGCAAAAATAAAGATCAATAATACAGGATTATTGAATCAAATATGGGGTTGGGGTAATTAATTTGGGGGCTTGAGAATTACAGAACACATATTAAGGCTGAAACAAAGTGTCGAATTGATTCAGTATTTTCAATATAGAACACTGTGAGAGAAGGAGGAAGAATCATTAACAAATTCAATAACTGCACAATCTAAATAGTGGTGCAAGCAGGGTAAAAAGACAGGCACAAAATAAAAATTCAAAACTAGTGTTTGGTTAAATGCAATGGATAATCATATTTTAGGTGTAACAGCATGGAGACTGATTTCCATAAGCTACATTGGAAAATCTTATCATTAACTCATAGACACCTGATATCCAGTTTTCTAATAAAATTCTCATTTTCTTGATGATTCAGATTTGAGGATTAGGATATACTCTGAACGTAAGGACTGCAATGAAGAAGCTGTGAGGTGCTCACTTAGCCACCACTGACTAGTTTTCTGAGGGGCTACTGGAGACCCACACCCATTCCTATGCGTATTGCAGTCCTTCAAGGATGCTGATAGACTGGCTTTATTCCAAACGAAAAGGGCTTGTTCTACTAAGTGACTGGCTTTATGCTATCAGCTATTGCTGCATCATATGCTGTGTTGAAGGCGATCTGCTTTTATCAGTTGTCATTTCCCAATTATTTCCTAGGATTTTTCCCCTCTGTATCTGTTAAAACAAAATCAAACTTTAAAAAAACCATGCAGGATTCCTAGCTCATAGTAAAAACAGGCTGTAAAATGCTGAGAACTTGAAGCTTTCATCTGGCCTGTCAGGAAAAACCCTCCAATTCGATTTTGAATGAGGCCAGAGATGCACAGGATAATTTGAGTAGCTGCTGGTTAATGAGCTGTGGTTTACAGGTTGGACCACTGCATACTTCCCCTGGAGAACATTGCATGCTAAGTAATCCACTCTCATTATAACCTCAGCCCAGGGAGCAGCCCATTAGGAGGCGATACAATGATGTACTGTTATATATCACAAAAATTAGAGAGGGAGAACACGAACGGGGTAGGTCATCTTGACTCTCCCCTGCCAGGGCAGGCTTGTTCCCTGCAATGTTTCCTTGAGCGCTTTTGTCCAGTCTAGTTTTAAATGGCCCAGGCAATGGAGCTCCAACTTCTTCCCTTGAGAGGCTGTTTGGCAGTCTAATAGGCTTCCCTGTGAGCAAACTCTTCTTTGATGCGCAGCCTAAGTTCTCCTTTGCTCAATTTCATCTCATTACTGCTATTATTCCGCTTTTGTGCACCCCAAACAATCCCTCTCTCTCCTTCAAGTTTACCCTTTCTCTATGCTTGTAAATGTTTCCCCCCACCTCTTAGTCATTGCCTCATCACAGAATGTTTGCCACAGTCTTTAAAAACTTTTGCTCTTCCTCCATTCACATTTGTGACTCCCCTCTGAGCTCTTCCCTCCTTAGATCAAAACTTTCCTGGTTTGTAAGGGCCAGAAGAGCACACTATTTCGTGCTAGACGATGTTTCCTAAGGGCAACATCGGGTGTTCCTTCCCTGCTCTGTGACAGATGTGTTTGTGTACACAGCCTAAAATTGCATTACTTCTCTTTGCTGCCAAACCACACTGAGAAAGTTGAGTCCTGATGTACTATCAGTGCTCATAATCTGCTGAACAGGAGAGAAGAGTTCCTTACCTAGCATCGGTGACTGTATATGTGTCTCTGGCCATTTTTCTTTTCAGAACTCTGCTTTAGGCTCTTGGCTTGATTAAAGTTTGATTAAGGACTGAAGAGAAAAACAAATTGCCTAAATAACAACATTAAAAATAATAATACACTGTTCTCTGACCCAAAGCATTCATCTCCCTCCTTATAATTGCAGTGCGATGATGGTAAAGTGAATTATCTTTAACTTTACCTGTTCTCCTTCATGAAATGAGTGAAGCACATGGTGTTGGAAAAGATATCCTTCTTAAGAACGTTGCAATCTCCTAGTTGGAACGGACTGTCAAATGAGACAAAAAAAAGTGAGAAATTATTAAACCTTGTCTTCTTTTTGCTCTTCAAAGGCGAGTTCTGCATTCATATACAGGCAAGACCCCAACTTAAAAGATTCTCCAAAATATTTTGCTGAACTTAAATTATTTTTTTATGGTATGTCAGCATATGTTCAATACAGCAGTATTTGTTGCAACATAATTTGATGGATACTGTGTGAGTATGTTAGTTACCTATACTGCTTTCTCCAGTTAACTATAATATAACGAGGTGGAAGCTATTTGTTATTTGTTGCTATTTGTGATTCACCTTCTTGTCCTTGAAGTACAGTCGACTCATTTGCTCAATATGAGTCAACTTATTTTTTGGGCTGTATCCTAGATTGGTTCTGTTCATCCATAATCTGCAGCAATGTGGCCTCACTTGAGATAATGGTCAGCTGATATAATACACTATCTGTCACGTTGTTTTACCTTAGCTTACCATATGTCAGGTAGCTGAGTGTTGGGTTGGCACATCCATCCTCTGCGGTTATGCTACAGAAAGAACAGCTAGAACCCAGGAAGTCTGATGGATGGTCAATGCTGCTATTCATGTGCCAGCCTACAGTTTTTGACTTGTAATCAAAAAATTTATTGACAATCTAATTAAAATATAACCTGGGTTCCACTGCTGCATAGCATTTTGGCCAATCGTGATATTTAGGAACACTGGTGCTGTACTAGTCACTCTTGGGTCATGAGAGAAAGATAAGCTTTAAGGTCAGCCCACAAGGAGATCCAAATTTCTTCTTAGAGACAAGACTGACAAATGTAAAATTAGAAAGTTAAATATGGTAGTAACATTCTATAAATTCATGCTTTTGTGTTAAGTGGTATAGGAAAATCTGAAAGTAGAACCGTAGGTGAGAAAAGGGAGACATCATGAGACACAGGCCAAATAACTATGATGAACATTTATTGAATGCTTACTATCTGATAGGAAGAGTGCTAAATACTATTGATGGATTATCTCTTTTAATCTTTACTAGAAATCCCCCATTTTTACAGATGAAGCTCAGAGAAGTGAAGTATCTTGACTAAATTCACATAGGAATTAAATAGTAAAGTTGAGATTCATACTGATGACATTTTCAATGGAGAGCTTATGCTAGTAATTGTTGTAAAAGAAGTATTTGAACTGGGCCTTGAGGTATTAACATTATTAGCAATCCGAGCAAGAATTTTATGACGTTACTTGGCATTTGACCAAGGAATCCTGTAATGCTCAATTTCTTCCTCAAGTCCACAGCTACTTCTCTTCTCATGAGATCCCAAGGGAGAGATATACACAAAAAATAATGGCAGAAGGTAAACGAGGCACCACTCTGCCGACAATGCAGGGCTTTCCATGTGACCCTAATGGGGCTCTTCCACTTTCTCTTTCCAAATCTTAACCCCACATGAACACAAAGAATGTCAGATTACCTGAAAATACTTGTGGCAAAAAGAGAGAGAAAGATGACTAGGTTTGTCCAAGGATACAGGTCCTGGCTCAGCCTAATGCTTCTGGGCACAGGGTACTGGAGAGTGCCAGAAAGAGAAGTCACACATGCATATGTAAGCCATTAATGCCCTGTCATCACAAACACCAATTGTGGTCCAATTATAATCATGGAATCTGATTTTACTCAGATTAATATTCAAGGGAGAGAAAGGGCATAGAGAACTTTCCCCTCCTCATTGCACATATGCAGATAAAGGGGAAGAGCAGGAACCAGGCATCCTATGATGGGAGAGAAGTATAAACAAAGACTGCATTAGAGATAGAAGTGTCTTTGGTTTTTATTATTCAGAGTTTGAAGGTTGCTGGGTCACCTGACTGGAGATGTCATATAGATGACTGGATCACACAGGTGAGGAGCCAGGGCTTGAGGTGTAGATTTGGAAATCTACATAGAGATGCTAGGAAACAGCAGAGAGCAAATTCTCCTGAATGTTCAGGAGAATTCACTGAAGAGGGATCATTAGTAGGAAGATAGTCCAGCAAAAGGAATACAGGAAAAATAACAGTAGAAAGGGGTGCGGGGATAGGAACAGAGCAGTAACTCCAAAAAGAAGAGGATTTCAAGATGTAGACCCTAATTATACAAAAACAGTTAAGAGAGGCCTAAAGGGATGTATATTCTAAAGAGATTTTTAATCAGAAGGGAATTAATAATGACCTTTGAGAGGGCAGTTTCAGTAGAATGGAAAGAATAGAAATTCAAATTATGGGAGTCTGGGATGGAATGCTGATAAAAAACAGGAGGAGCAGTTATAGAATACATAATCTCAATTGTGGAAGAAAAGAAAGATAGCTGCAAGAGGGAAACAAGGCTGTTGATTATGTGGAAGAGAGATAGGGGAAAGCAAATGTATAGTGAGTCATGGTAATAATTATCACTATCTGATATTTTCTCATTTGTTTGTTGATTATTTATTGCCTGTCATCTCCAATGAGAATGTAAGGTTTAGCAGGATGAGGTCTTGCCCACCATGTTCAAAGAGGAATACGTTTGTTAGAATGTAAGCTCTGTGAGAGCTTGTCTCATTTGTTCTTTGCTAGATCCTCAGTGCTCAGAATAGTGCCTATCACACGCAGTGAGTGCTCAACTAATATTTGCTGAACAAATAAATTAATTATTGAATCAATTCCCAGTGTCCGTAATAGTGCTTAGAACATAGTAAGTGCTCAAACATCCACATTCATAATGGTGAATAAGACATGAATAAGGATCGAGAGGCAGTGGTGAGGTCCAGCTGATGCTAAATGGCACATCTTTGTAGTGGGTCAAGGTAGTATTCTCTAGGGATACTTAGCATCCAAAAGTCATGAAATAATATTACTAAGAAGACAGCAGCTGGCATCATTTGTGACTCCACTATGTTCCAGCTACTGTTCTAAATGCTTTCTGTGTTTTAACTTATTTAATTCTCATAACAGCTATACGATAAGTGCCATTATTCTCATTTTACAAAGAAGAAACTGATTCATGGGAGGTATAGCTGGAAAGGATGGTTGAGATAAATCAGGATTGGGAATTAAAACTATTGTGATAGATTAAGGGTGAGAAGTTCTAATATGTTGGTGAAGACAGCATTAAAAAAGCTTCTGAAATTCAGCATGGCAAGGAACCCAGCATGATCAGGTGATGCTCATTCAGAGGTGGGTGAGAGGGAGTAATGAAAGGACTCAGTGAGATGATGGAATCAGAATATCAGAGAAAAAAATGGGCTTTAGAGATCTGCTGCAGACTGCATGTTAGTGTCCCCCCCAAATATATATGTTGAAACCTAATCCCCAATGTGATGATATTAGGAGGTGGGGCCTTTGGGGAGTGAGGAGGTCACGAGGGCTCTGGAATTAGTGATTTTATAAAAGAAGCTCTAAGAGATGTCCCTCACCACTTCTGTCATGTCAGGTTACAGTGAGAAGGTGCTGTCTGTGGGCCGGAAAGCAGGCCCTCACTAGACACCAAATCTTCTGGTGCCTTGATCTTGAAATTTCCAACCTCCAGAATGATGAGGAAGTTTCTGTTGTTTATAAGCTACCCAGTCTATGGTATTTTGTTATATAGCAGCCCTAACAGACTAAGACAAGATTATTTAACAGAATACCCTTATCTTACAAAAACACTTTATTTTTACCAAACTTTTTTTTATTTTAAATTTTAAAAAATTGAAACATAATTGATTGTGTATATTTGTGGGGTACAGTATTGGCTATCAATACCTGTGTGCAATATGTGATGCTCAAATCAGGATAATTAGTATATTCAACATTACACAATGTAATCATTTTTTGTGGCCCTTTACCAATTTCTTGTTTTCACTAAACTCTAACTGAAAATTTTCATTTCCTTCAATTAAGAATGTATGCCACAGATTACAGCATTATAGCAGTACCTGTAATTTTGTCACAATCAGAGATATTTTCAGATTTTATTATTGTAGCAGATATCTTGAAGTATTATTTATAATAATCCCCAGTTCAAAATTATGGTCTTTATTAGACTTGCAAGTAGGTCATTTTATTGATGGAGTTAATAAAGCAGCACAGATATTACCATGTCACAATTTTGGTTTTTAAATTGTATTTCAGTGTAATTCGTTTTCTTTATAATTCTACTATTTTGTTTTATGCATTTAAACTCATTCTTCTGAGAAGGGTTTCACAGGCCTCACCAGACTGACAAAGGGTCTATGGCCCAAAATGATTACTCCTGGAGATAGAGGCCTAGAGGGCTGATGGGACTCAGGATCTGTGGCTAATCTGAAGCCAGAACCCAGATCTCCCAACTTCTGCTTCAGCAAGGCTCTCTCCAATACCAGGCTAGTGATTTTGGTGTGGAGGGGAGAGAGAAGTCTGCTTACAGAGATGGAGGGGTAACAAGGGCAAGTGGGAGGGCTAGAAATGATTATCTGCACTCCCTGTTTATTTCCTCTCCGTCTCCACTCTCACACACACATTGAGAAAGTAAATTGTTGTGTCTAGTGCAGTGCAGAGTATTTTGTGAGCAGCTTCTATTTTGGAAATTTGTAGCCAGTATTTGATCTACTGTCTTGCTTCTTATTCCACTATCCATTCCCAACTTATCTGCTCATCCTCACCAGAGGTTGGGTCAGGACCCAGTCTCAGATTCTGACATTATCTTTCTTTGTGCTATGCTTTCAAAAATGTACTGAGCTTTTCCAACAATGACTTAAGATTACAGCTTTCCCACCTTGGACACTGTCTCCATGAGAATCTTCACAATTTTCTTTGTCTTACTGAAGGGGAAGGAACCTGGATACTCCAAGGGAGAGGGAATTGAGTGATAGGAAGCAGGGAAGTGCTAGAAGGAGGGGAAGGAAGGTGAGAATGATTGGGGGTATTGGATTGAAATGTAAAAGGAATTCAACAGGACACAACCAATGGCTCTAGATGATGAGGCTTAGGTGGGTATAAGGTTTAGGAGTCGTGTCAGGGTTGAGAGATTTGCCCAATGAATTTTTCGTAAAGATGCCGGAAAGGGAAGCTCTGAGGAGCACTTCAGTGATCAGGTGAGCATGATGGATGGACCAGGCACACTGGAAGAAGGAGGTAACTGATCTTGACCATGAGCTCACCATGGGACAGACATTGGTAGACAACATATCTCATCTAATCTTTACTTGTGTGTGATAGTTGTGATCCTCATTTTATGCATGGGAAGAATTAGACTCATAAAATCAAAAGATTGACTTGCCTAGCATTACAAATCTGGAAATTGGTATTTCAATGTAAGCTTAAATTATTCCAAGCCTCTTGTTTATTTTTTTTCCCCTGCTCCATGATGTTTTCCAAAGAATAAGGAGGAGGCGTGTGGAGGTGCTAAGAAATGCTTATGGGCACACGTGAGTATCTGATCATGGTCAATACAGTCTGGGAAGTGTGTCCAAGAAAGAGGCAGTGGAGGTTTTGTTACTTTTCCTTTCAGGTATCTGCTATTGACTGTCCCCTCCATGTGAGATGTGATTTCTTTTGCAATAAAAAGGACTGCACTCCTGTATTATAGTAACACAATATAACAGCCCTCTAAACAGGATGCAAATAAAAATAACAATGCATTGCACAACATCTTTGCTTCTGGAGATTTTTATTGTCGTATCCTACTAAGAGTGAACTTTGTTTGAACTGCAGTGAGCAGACTATTTAGGAAACAAATTTTTTTTTGGATATAGCACATAAGAATAATCTTTCTTCACTGCCAACTTGCAGCACCACATAAACCTGAGGAGAGATTTTCTCATTGCTGGGGATGATATGCAACCTTTGGACAGACAAGGGCCAAAAAAAGAGGAAGGTATCAATCCATGGAAACAGAGGACATTGGCTTGACACACTTGAAGAATACTAAACATCTCATACTTCTGGAGGGTAAATATTCATTTTTCATTTCCAAAAAAGCAAACATTTTTATTTCTGGGAAAGCAAAAATATTTCTGTTCTATACTCTGTATCAGGAAAGCAAATTTACTTAATAAAAATAAAAAGCCAGAAATAGTATTTTTTAAATATTTCACTTTTCCATTGTAATCAACAGTTATAAAGTTAAGAAAATAAAAATAAAGATTCTGAAAGTGAGAAATTTGTACAGTGAGTCAAATTAATAAGTCCAGGTTGTCAAAAATGCTTTTTGTAATCTTATCTTTTATTCATTCATTAAGGACAGTAAATATAAGCAGTAGGATAAAACTTTAGTCTCGCACAGCTTTTATGCACATCTATGTGACATAGGAACCAACAATTTATGCTTGTAAGTGATCTTTTTAAGTTTATGTGTACATGTGTATGTACAAGTGTGTGTGTGTGTGTGTGTGTGTGTGTGTGTGTATGTGGCCTTTTTTCCCTCAAATATCTCAAAGCATAGTATTTTTTTCCCATTAGGTATTCTGGGCAAATCTAAACCTCACCAGGACTACAGTAAAACAGATTTTCTATGTTTATTTCTTCTTGGATGAATATTTGGCTCTTCTGTTCATAAATCTTTCTTATTTATTTGTTTGTTTATATGTGTCAAATAACTAAAGGTATAGAAAAACAATATTTTCTGCTGTTTGCAATTTTTCTCGGATGTCAGGTTCTGTGAGAGTCCTGGCCTGTTAATGTACCTGACTTTCCAGTATTTATCACAGATGTAAATGAACAGTCTGTGGTGCAGCCTGTTTTCAGGATTGCTCTAATGATCATGTTGCTATGGTGATAACAGAGCATACAGGTTCATGAGACAGTATTAGCAATGCAGCAGCCCGAAACTTAATCAGCACACTGCGACTTCTCCCCCATATTTCAATATCACTTCAGCAAATTGAATTCCAGGCAGTTGTCAGTCCAATGTATTCCCTGTAGTTTCTCCTCTGCAAAATTGCCTCTTTATTCTATACACTGATGATCATGGAGTAATTGAAATCTGCAGCTGTTTGTCATGTTATTTATACAACTCTGTCTTGTAGCCAGCAACCTTTGCACGGTGTGCACTGCAGGTAACAATTAGATCTTGAAACCTTTTTTGATTGAACAAGGGAGTGATTGTTTTCCCTGAATACTCCTGATTTGGGGTACTTTATGTGATACCTTGTTTTGGGGGGTAAGTTCAGCCAAGGTTTAATCCCAGTCTATTACGGCAGCATGATGGGGCTTTTCATTCTTTGCTTCCATTGATTGTGAGACAACTGGAGTGCTGAGAAAAAGGGCTTGCTCCTCAGGGAAGGTGCCCCCTGATTTTCCAACAATCTGCTCTCCAGCCGTGTTGGAAACCGGACTCTCCAGCTTTTAGTGGTCCTGAAACACTGGCAACAATAGATGTGAAAACACAATTCAGTGTGGAAAAGAAAGTAACCATCGGGGCATGTGGCATGGCTTGGGCATGGAGTAATGCTTTCTTTTTAGGCTGCTTTGTAAGTAGGAAACTTAAGTCCTTTTGCTCTTTCCCAGTGAGCTGATCCATTATCAAGTCTTCCCATAGCCCTTGTTGGGTTGTTTTCAGGGTCACGACATGATTTTTTTTCTGAATGTGAACTCCAAGGGAACATAAACTGAGCTTTATTTGAAGCCCAGCAGGTAGAAAGTATCCCCTTCTCTTTTCCTCCCTGTAATGTGTGCTGAAATAAGTGGGGAGCTGTTGCCTGTCCTCTCCCAGTTGAAGGTAGATGATTCCATTTGATGTGTTTCCCCCACTAAAAAATTGGGAATAATAGCATGAGATGGGAATGGAGGATTTCCTATTTTTATCAAATGAAGCAATGACTAGAAAAGAAACAAACTTTTACAGATCCAGGAGGTCTCTGGTCTTTCTCCTCTCCCTGCGACCCATCGATAGTCCCCTCGACCATCTCCTGTCCTTTTCCTAGCACTGACTGAGGGCTGCAGGTACCTGCTTTCCAGTTACGTCCTCCCTGCTGTGTGCATCTTCTCTGTTGTCTCCTTCTGCCCCACACTGTCTCCTGGGTCTTGCTTTGTATTCAGACACTGACATTGTCTAGGGGTATGTTTGTACAATTACTAGAGGTCAATCTGTGAAGGATCTTTCCAGCATTATTGTTGTGGAATACCAGCTGGGTACAGAAAAAAAAAAAGAAAGTTGCTAGAGAGATCCTAAGGGAATAATCAGCAACAATCATGGATTACATCTCTACTTTATATAGTCAATGAAAATATGAGAGATAATTTTTGCACCGTGTTTTGAAATATCAGATCTTTTCCAATTTTTTGGGAAAGCTGTCCAGCAACTTGACAGTGTTCTTACTTAGCTAGCTATTGCTTTCTGGCCAGTATATGTGCAGCGTGATATCAACCTCTCCACAGCAGATGGCTTTATATGTTCATAGAAGAGTCAAAGCTGTGACTTAGTGGATGATGGTGGGTTGATGATAGCTGGTGATCTCAGAAATCTCTCTTTTGCATCACTTAGATTCATCCCTTTTAAATTTTTCTCAAGGCTTCTTAAGTAGTCCCCCTTGTTAATCTTCTTCAATGAAACTTTAGTTCAAATGCCAATGAAACAAATTCCAAGGGCAGAACTGTCACCAGGGCAGAGGGCATCAAAATTTAGAGGAAGCTCAAACTTAAAACAATGTTTGAGAAAAGATGGCTACATTTACATGTTTACAGCATATGCATTCCTTCAATTTATAGGAACAACTGAGTTTAATACCTACTTAGCAAGAATGCTTAGTTAAAACAGGAGGCTACCAGCTGGCTCAGCATTGTTAATAACACCCTTGTAAGAGCTGCATCCATCACGAATACAAAGTTGAGGGCAAAATTTAAGGCTTCAGGTGGCAAAATTAAAACAAGACATTTAAAATTTTTTAACTTAAAAAAAAATAAATTAGTACAAATTACAAAATGCAAATACTCTTTTTTGTTATAGGCTGATTGTTACTAAGTTGTACAGAATTTGCTGTAACTTGACTTGCTATAAATAAGCCCAAGTTGTCTAAAAATGTTGTGCCCCTTGGGGCCCACCCAGGGACCCGGGGTATGGAGTCAGGGACCGGACCACCCTCCCACAACCACGGTCCACGTGCCAGCACCTCAGAGCCCACCCAGGGACCTGGGGTATGGAGAAGGGGACTGGACCTCTCTCCCACAACCAGGCACACCATGCCAGCACCTTGGGGCCTGCTCGGGGACCCGAGGCAAGGAGAAGGGGAATGGACCTCTCTCCCACAACCAGGCATACTGAGCCAGTGCTTCAGGGATGTGAGGCATGGAGAAGGGGACTGGCCCTCTCTCCCACAACCAGGCACACCGTGCCAGCACCTTGGGCCCCGCCCAGGGGCCCAGGGCATGGAGAAGGGGACCGGACCACGTTCCCACAACCAGGCACACTGAGCCAGTGCCTTAGGGCCCACTCAGGGACCTGGGGTATGGAGTCAGGGACTGGACTACCCTCCCACAACCAGGTATAACATGCCAGAACCTCAGAGCCCATCCAGGGACTCAGGGCATGGAGAAGGGGACCGGCCCTCTCTCCCACAACCAGGCACACTGCACCAGTGCCTCAGGGCCTGCCAGGGACCTGAGGCATAGAGAAGGGGACTGGACCTCTCTCCCACAACCAGGCACACCAAGCCAGCACCTTGGGGCCCACCCATCATGCTGGGGCATGGAGAAGGGGATCGGACCACCCTCCCACAGCCAGGCACACCAGGCCAGAACCTCAGAGTCCACCCAGGGACCCAGGGCATGGAAAAGGGGACCTGACCTCTCCCCCACAACAAGGCACACCATGCCAGTACCTCGGGGCCCACCCAGGGACCTGAGGCAAGGAGAAAGGGACTGGATCTCTGTCCCACAACCAGGGATACCATGCCAGCACCTCAGGGCCTGCCCGGCCCAGAGGCATGTAGAAGGGGACTAGACCTTTCTCCTACAACCAGGCACACTGTGCCAGTACCTCAGGGCCCACCCAGGGACCCGGGACATGGAGAAGGGGACTGGACCCCTCTCCCACAACCGGGCACATGGTGCCAGCACCTTGGTGCCTGTCCAGGGACCAGAGGCATGGAGAAGGGGACCAAACACACCCCACAACCAGGCATACCACCAGTGCCAAGAAGCATGCCAAAAATAGCACCTCCACGTGGGTGGCCCCCCACAGCCACCACAATAACCATGGCTGCTGCAAAAGTGGCTAGACGCCACAGCCACCACGCAGATGGTCCACCAACCACTGGAGTGCATTCACACAAGAAGAGTCACCAGCAGAGACAAAGAAAAGAAGAGGATGTCTCTCTCCACAAAACCCATTTCAGAGTGACAGAGAAAGCATCTGCTCTATGATAATATTGGGGGACCTGATCACATCTCTCAGCATTGGACAGATCATCTAGGCAACAAGTTAACAGAGTGATCATTATTCTTTCAGAAGGAGAGAAGAAATCTAGGGCAATGGGGGTGGGGGGAGGGAATGGGGAAGGGAAGAGATTGGACAAAGGGCATAAAGAATAATTACGATTTATAACAATATATATGCTAGTAATACTGATTTAATAAACATATCTCAATGTTCAACTCCCAAAATATGTATAATCGATTTTGATTCAATAAAATAAATAAATAAATAAACAAATAAATAAATAAAATAAAAATGTTGTGCTATGGGGTCTTGGAAGCTTTTTCTTTTTCTTCTGGGTGCTATGATGATCTGTTTTGACCCAAAGTGTATGCTGATGATACTAGCGAGTCTCTAGGTTTATCGTCTTGGGTTTGTGGGTTTTTTTGATGGCCTCAGGTAACCGTTTTCATACCATAGAAAAGGAGAAAGGGTGGTGTCTATTTTCACTTCAAGGTGATTCTCCAAGTTTGATTTTCCTAGATTCCAATTTGAGGAGATTGCAGAGTTTTTGAAGTACTCCCCTGACCCTCAGGAAATCTGGGGAGCCTGCATGAACTGGGTCTTTTTAGAGAACTCCTTGGAATTATTAGAAGAAATCCCACTATCTTTTCTCTTTAGGAGTTGACTAGACCAGGAGCAAATAAATAGATTTTTCCAGATCACTTTGGACACCAGGTTTATCGAATTGATTTAAGTTCATTGTCATGTTCCTTAAAGTGATTCTCAGCTTGCCTCATGGGTATGTACAAAACATCGCCTGGCCTAAGCAGCCTGTTGGTTTTAATTTACATGTGGACCCCAGTCACCTTCTCTGAGCCCCTGCCCATTCCATGTAAGTAGAACTTGCCCTCTCAACGTTTTCCAGGCTATTTCAGAGATTCCCTAAATGGGTGCTTCACACATGTGCACAAGCACATCCGATATGCTCTTCTATTTCCAGGTCATGGGGCCTCTGATGGCTAAGAGTACTCACTTTCTGTGTCAAGGGTGCTGTCTTTGGATGGTGCCAGAGTGGTCCCAGGGCTCCAGTCCTCACAGGTGCAGAGGTGAGGAGAGTTTTGTTCTTTCCAGCTCTATGCTATATTTGGTCACCTAAATCCTAAGGCAGCTCTATTTGTGCCAAAATTTAGATGCTATTTAGAACTTTTGAGTGCTTTTTATATATTATTTTTTGGTCTTACAAAAGCTTTCACAAATGCTACATCAGCATGAGTCCCCCAGCCCCTCAGCAAGCCTCTCATGCAATTCATCTGTCAGTCCTGGGCCTCACCTCACAGGTGAGGGGGAATTTTCAATACCATCTGTATCTTCTAAAGCAACCTCATTTTTCCTTATGTGATCCGTCTTATCCCACAAACAAACCTATTTTTTTAAAAAATTCTCTTCCATGCTAATCCCAGTTAATACTTTCTCTGTGGAATCATAGTAACTTATATATCTCAAGTCCTGAATAGGTGCTTTGCTTTATATTTTGCATAATTAAAAGGCTTTGTAGGGTGACTAGTTTTGCTAAGAATTTCCTACTTGAAAGGTGAAATCAAACTTCTTGCAAAACAGAGAACTGCTTGAACCTTTGGTTTGCAGTTTTACTGGGTTCTACCTTCCCTATCAGAGACACAAAGACCTTAGAGGCTGCATTTAAGTCACAGCTTGAGCTCTCAGAGATCTGTGCTTTCCCATTTTCAGCAGTTTCTGTAGGAAAGTTGCATCTCTGAAGCCTATAACCAAGGAACGGGATCTCAGTCTAGTAAGCCAGGTATTTTTTAAAATTTTTCTCCATGTGTGTGTGTTTGTGTGTGTGTGTGTGTGTGTGTGTGTCTATTTTTTCCAGGTAAGTCAGGGACAGTGTAGGCTCTAGGGCAAGTTCTAATGATTGTATATTTAAGTAGCACAAAAAAAGAATAGGCTATACATACTGGTTACTCACGTTATACAAACAGACTAAGAATCCAAATCTACACTCCTGGGGCATTTTGTTTCACCTTTGAAACCCAGGTGCAGTGTGTGGCCTTGGATGGCATTGGTTCCTTTCATTCATTCAGTCATTTGCTGAACACATTTATTGTACTATATACCAGGCACTTCAGGGTACAGCAAAGAGCAAAATAGACAAAAATCCCTGTCTTAATGGAGTTAGCAGAGACAGAGAATAAGCAGGATAAGTCAGTGCACTGTATAGCATGTTACGTAATGGCAAGTGTTAAGGAGAAAAATAAAGCAGAGATGGAATTTGTAGTGCTGTGGTGGGGGTGGGTTACAATTTTAAATGGGTAATCAGAGAGGGCTACACCAAGAAGGTGGTACCTGAGCAAAGATCTGAAAAAGGTGACCCATGAAACCACGTGAGAGAAGAAGCATCCAGAAAGGTGAAGGCTCCGAGGTAGGACTGTAGGAGAGATCAGTGTGTCCTGTGTCAGATGAGTGTGTGGTACATCAGTGGGATAGGAGATCAGGGAGTTGACTATGGGGTGAGGTGTGGAAGGCTTCCTCTGAGACTCCAGCGTTTACTGTGAGTGAGGTGGAAAGCAACTGGAAGAATGGAGTTGCATTTCCTGAGATAGGGGAGACTTCAGGAAAAGCAGATGTGGGCTGGGGGGTGGTGAGCATGAACTTGGATTTGGTTAAGTTTGAGGTGCCTGTTAGACCTCCAAGCAGAGCTGCCAAACAGGAAGTTACATACACAAGACTGGAGTTTAGAGCAGAGACCTGGGCTAGAGACATGAGTGGGAGTCGTGGGTGCAAATGGTGTTCATAGTCATGAGGTTGGATCAGACTCACAAAGGAAGCAAAAGAAGCCCACCAGGAGTTGGTATTGATGAATTTCAGTGAGACCAGCAGCATGGTTGGGTTTCACTCTCCAGCCCTATTCACCGGCTGATATATGGCCCAGAGTAGAGGTGGAGTTTTCTAGGACAGTATGACAAAATAAGAGGGGGAAAGTGAGTAGAGAGTGTGCAAGGAAGAAATTGTAATGAGGGATCATGGAATTTATCCGGTACGGAGGGTAAGGTGTATATAAAGGGATGAGTTCAAGGAAGAGTGGTAGGATCAATGGAGTATATGTCCTGGTGGGGTAGAAGAATTGTAGGAGTTCAGGTTCTCAAAGGAATGCACTCAAAATATAGGAGGGGAGAGATGGGTATCAGGGTGCTTCAAGAGAAACTATGAAAGAGTTGGAATTATTTGTAATGATGGAGTTTATGTCTACTATTTGATGATGGGCTTTGACCCATTTCAACTGTTACGAAATCAAGTTTAGTGGGTCAAGGTCAACATTACAAAAATGAAATAGCATGGAATGGAAAATATTAGAACATATTTCAAGTAATAAGGACAAGTATTGCTTTTTAAATCTGTTTCAGTTATATATATTCATATAAATCATGTATATACCGAAGTATATTTGTACTGGCTCATAACATAAAGTACATTTCTTAATTTAGAACAAGGCCAAAAAGTTTGAAAAACACTGTAGGGTTTGTTCCCGGGAGTGACTAGCTGAGGATCAGATTATCGGAGGAGTGTTTGTGTGTCTTGAGTAGTCTAGAAAGAAGCCCAGCCAATTCCTGAGCCATCATAGCCTCTCGTGTGAAGAGAAATTAATACCCCAGCATCCCCAGATCCTCATAATGACACATATATGAGGAACTTTGTTACATTTGCAGGTCTTCATCAAAACTAAAACTAAATACCTTCAAAGCTTTTGTGTTCTTTCTCTGCCCTTTAAAAATTAAATAAAAAGCTACAATTTTTATTGACCTTTATGTATCCAATGAATATACATATGTTTGGTCTTAACTGATTTCCTTCAGGCCAAAGCAAAATTTGCCCAATTGTGTTTTTATTTTTATGGCCAAGGTAGCATTATTTATAAAACATATGAGCTTTTATGGGTTATAAATAAAGTATTCACAGACACCTCAGCTACATGTCAAAACTTAATGATATATTAAAAACAGTATACATCCCCTAAATGGGTAGCTCTTACTTAAATAGATTATGTTCCAAACATCCATTTTTATAAAAATTATTTTAAATTTAAAACAGTGTCTCTATTAAGAGTGTTGCAATTTGATGGTTGGCTTTTAAAGCAAGTGTATGGAACCTAGTGCACCTGAACTATGAGTAAAACGTGCATTGCCCGGATCTCCAAGCCCTCATGATTGCTTCTGAGTCCCTTTGGCCCCAGGAAGTGGGGAGTGGTTGTTGCTGGCGTTGATTTTAGGACAGGTGAAGCCTCTGATCGGTGGGTAGGCGTATTGATTTCCTAGGGCTGCCTTAGCACAGAACTACAAAGTATGATGATTTAAAACAATAGAAATTTATTCTCTCACAGTTCTGGAAACTAGAAGTCCAAAATCAAAGTGTCAGCAGGGCCATGCTCCCTCTGAGACTCTGGGTAGAATCCTTCCTTGTCTCTTCCCAGCTTCTGGTGGCGGCTGTCAATCCTTGGCATTTGTTGGCTTGCAGCTGCTCCGCTCTCATCTCTGCCTCTGTCATCACATGGACTTATTCCCCAGTGTGCCCCTGTCTTATAAGGACACTAGTCATATTGGATTAAGGGCTGTTTTACTACAGTACAATCTAATCTTAACTAGTTACATCTGCAATGTCTCTATTCCTAAAGAAGGTCACATTCTGAGGTACCGAGGGTTAGGACTTCAACATATCTTTTTGGGGAACACAGTTCAACGCATAACAGTGAGCATCTAGAAGGCTGCAGAAGGGCTCCAGCTGGCAGAAACCTGTATGGAGGACTGGAGGCTGCAGTGGCTGGTGTGTTATCAGCAGGAACTAAAGAGGCACGAAGCAGTTTGGATATGGGGATAGGGATAGCTCATAAGTTAACTAAGTCATGGATGCTTCCATTTTACATGTCACAGTTACACTGGGTGGAAATAAACAAGTAACATAATTTTATATTTAAAGGAATTATCTTTATAATCTATGAAATTTTTATTTGAAGTGTGTCCTAAAAGCTTTCATTCCTCCTCTGAGGGCCTAACAATATTCACTATCTGAGTGAATTGCAACGTTAGGAAAAGAAGAGGACAGCTTCAGTGAAGAATTAGGCAAAAATTAAGGTGTATTATGTAACAAGCCGGGGACTATCAAATGAAGTGAGTCAAATTCAGCTCTCGGCACATTTTTTTTTTCCATTGGACTAGAAGATATGAGTGGCTGAGAACAGGGGTGAGCTTCAAAGCAAATCGCTTTTTCTATAAATGCTCTTTTCTTCCCAAGCTCATTTCAATGCAGATGTGCCTACTTCATAAGTGAATTTTAAGGACTAATTTATAATTTGTGTCCATTCTATGGCTGTTATGCTAGTATTTGTCAACAGCAAGTTTTGGGACCAGAAGGTATCAAAGTTTATATGGTTCAGACAGAGAAGTATGGGGATTAACATTAAGGCAGCTTTTATTCTTCATAGATATTTTAGAGAAATATTCTTTTATGTAAAAGAACCCCTGATATCCCAGTTTATTTCTATCTCACCCTTTAACAGGTACAATATTAAATAGAATTAAAATCAGGAGTAATATCACATGTTTACATCACATTGCAATTTTTTAACAAGCTTTTAAGAAAAGTCAAACATGCTCAGGGAAAACATTAAAACAGTAAAAAAGATATAAACAGAAAAGTCCATCTCCTTCTCACACCAGCAGCACATATTCTTGTTTTGTCTTCATAAGAAATATGGAAAGCTGTTTTTTTTCTAAGTGTAGCCTTCATTTATGAAGTTGCCACTCCTGGTTCCTAGTCAGCATGACTGCTGTGATGAATAGCCTTCCCAGGAGAAGAAAATGGTTTGCTGATCCCTTTGGTGGCAAGATCAAGAGTCTAAAAGATGGTGGTCAGGGTGAGGAGTGGGATCTGAGGGCCTGGGAGAAACCAGCAGGCCGTGACCTCATCACCTGGGTCATCTGCATGTTGTACCCAGACACTCAGGAGGAACCACATTCGCAAAAATACACAGAAATTGAATCAGAATAGGAAAATTATCTAGGACAGGAGATTTATTTTATAATTAGAACAAAAGGAAGAATGGGCCTGAAAGATAGTCTTTGTTTGGATGAGAATTTAAATAGCCTGTGATACAGACAGACCTTATGAAATGCCACCTGTGCGCGTCAGTCTTCCCGAGAAAGCTACCAACACCAAGGAAGGGTCAAACCTGCTCAAGAAATCCTAAATGATACAAATTTTTCCTATACAACACCATAATCCAGTTTCTGGTTTAAAACCCTGAAACCTGCTACGAATTTTTTGCTCTTGCAGTGTGGACCGCAATGAAAAGGTGTTATAAAGGGTTATTGCAACCAGGTCTATGAAAGTCCTGTAGATTGAGAGGGAAGAAAATGCAAGTAGACATTATAAAAGATTACTTTCTGTGCTGCTAATGATCACTTTTGGTTTCAGTTTTCCTGAATGTTCAGAAAGAAAGAGAGCTCACAGGAAAGGAATTTATTGCAAAAGAATAATTGCCCAGTACATTACACAGCACAGTAGGGTTATAATGAGCATGAGAAAGTGCAATATCTAACCAACCCTTAGAGTTACAGCAATAGTTTGATTCAACTTCCTTACACAGAATGCTGAGCTACCAGATAGTTTTGCCCAAAGGATTGGACTGCAATTGTTTTGAAAGTTTCTTGGGGGAAATGCAATTAATGACAAGATTAAAGCCAAAACAACTGAATGTGATGAGATGAGCCCCTATTCTCTTGTTCTTTCTACATAATGTAAGAAAATAGCAAGAAAATGATCACATTATAACTAAATGAATTAAATAAAGCTCCAAAACATAAGTTAGAATTTAACTATGCCATTAAAAACTAATTTGCAAGCCATCATTACTAGATAATAAAGACCCATTGCAAAATGTACAGCAATATCTTGTGAACATGTGAAAAAAAAAGTAATAAATCTCATTGAGCAGATGCATTTCTGTTACATTAGCAGATAAAGATGCTGAATGGATGTTTCAGTATATAATGAAAACTAGCAAGTAATGGAACAATTGGTCTGCTTATTTATTTATTTATTTTGCCATAAATGGTTTTATAGTTAAAGGAAGACCCCGAAGAAAGTTAGAGAAGCACACATGGTATATGGAT
The DNA here is from genome assembly GCF_000696425.1 of Galeopterus variegatus. Lineage (NCBI taxonomy): Eukaryota > Metazoa > Chordata > Mammalia > Dermoptera > Cynocephalidae > Galeopterus > Galeopterus variegatus. The sequence goes on from NW_007726605.1 coordinate 188,764, forward strand.
TTGGTGCAATAAAACCTGCTCTCAAAGCAAGACAAAGAAAAAGCATTTAAATATTTTGTTTTTCAATGTATGAAATATACTGTAATCTGCTTCATTCAAGTGCAAACAATATCTACTTTTAACTAATTGAAAAATCTGATGGCAAATGAAGCCTTTTCCCTACAGTACATCTTATTAAATTGTGCTGGAAATAGCTAGGTACACATAAAAAATTCAAGAGATGTGAATAAAAGATTTGTTTAGTTCTGGGGTTACTATTTTAAAACTTACTAAGAAAATACCATTAACATTTCCTTATCTGATTAGAATAAGACACAAATGAGTTTCAGGGAACTCATTTTATTGAAAACGAGTTTCAAATGTATGCTGTCTAATAAAAGAGCTAATGATAAGCATTTTTTCCCTTACCTGTACTGTTGTTACTGCTGGTAGAGCAGAGTCTGAGCTGCAGGTAGGTGCAGTACCCTCTTAACTGACAGCCATCATTAAGTCCTGCCAGCAGATGGCAGTATAACCCCACTTTTCTAGTGTGGCTTACGCCAAGATATAAAATTATTATAACAATTTTTATGGCATTACAGCATTAATATAAGATGGAGATGAAAACTTATGCATTCCCCCTGGTTGTGTCATTCCCTTGGTGGCCGTGCAGTGCCTCTGTATAGTGATCGGACTTTGGCTTATCCACGTAATAATGTTCCCGTATAGATTTTCACAAAAGGTCACATGCTACATTATTGTAGGAATGGCTTTATTAAATTGCTTGGTGATTTGATGGAGTTGGACATGCTCATTTATGTTTTACATTCCGTCATGAAATCTTAATGTTAAAAAGGGTTAACACTTAGCGTAAATGCCATCTCATCTATGCAGCGTTCCCTAAATTACTCCACTGGGCTAAACCCTGTTCAGTGCTGCTTTTCCCCCTTTAAATATATAGAGACCAGTACTTACTGCTTTACTTTGAGATTTCCTGTTTTCAGATCTGCTGTCTCACTAGACTATAAGCTTCTCAAGGGCAGTTGTTACATTTCAGTTCTTGAATCCTTGGCACTCCACCCAGTGTCACTTTGCAGGCACTCAAAAGGACTTGTTGAACTAACTTAGGTCCTGTCTGAAGGCTCACAGAAAATATGTTTTTATATATTGCTCCATTTTACAGAGCAGCTAAGTGTTGTATTTAAAAACACTCCAGGAATTCTTGCCTTACAAAATGAAGCCAAAACTCCTGAGTTTAATTTTGCTGAACATACAAACAAGAAACTTTACTGACTGTAGCAATTAATAGAAAATGATATATTGAGTTGCATTGCCCAACTCTGAGATGGAACCACTTTCTCACACAGCAACTTTCTTACAGTTCATTACCAAGAATGAAAAATTTTAAATCTAATGAAATGGCAGGGGAGACAGAATGTCAATACTAAGGTGAAATGAACCTTTAAATGCAGAATTATCAATAAATGTATTATTGATTTTGGGAGAGTAGTCATAGATACAGTCATTTATTTGTGAAACCACTTACTTTTTGTAAACGATTTATAGCAGAAGAAGTGAGGAAAGACTATATTTCATTTCAAAATTCTGGATACAAAGAGATGGAATAATTATCCAAATGACCCTTATGTGGACTACATTTCCTTTATTTATATCCCTTTTAACGTTGTAGCATTCTTTATTATATTATGTAGTAAATGACACTTTGAAATTTCTAAGTTAAAAGATGCCATCCAGAAACTATTATTAATATGAAAGCATTTACTGAGCCCCTGGGACTTCAGGTGGAGAACATTTCTTCCACAACTCAAGTGTACTTGTCTTTACAACTAGATTTACAGGGTTCACATGGCAAAGAGGAATGTCAGTGCTGTGTTTCTCTCATTTCTCATTGCAATAGCATCTTGCTAGTACCAGTTCCAAGACCCTGCTGTCTTCAGACAAGATGGATTCTTCCTGGCAGAGGATTTTCCTGTCAACACAACACTAGGGAACACAGTGTGGATTACAGGGCTCTGGGTACCCTGTGCCCTGGTGGTGGTTGAGATCAGTTATTACTTAGGCAGTGCATTCATTCGCACACTCCTAGGTTTTAGCCTTGGCAGGTCTTCTTCTTTTGCTGTAATTCATTTAAATGTAATTCATAATAGGATAGGAGAGAGGCTGCTGAATATGAAACACAGACCATCATTCTGCACTTGAAAAGTGTTGTGCAATTTATTCTTAGTGACTTGAATTAGCACAGACCCAGGGAACAGTTAAAGCTTTGCAAAACTCTGTTTTACAGGGAGGAAAATGGAGGTACAAAAGGGGTTTTATATATCAGTGATCTGCTTTTGGTAGAAATGAGGAAGATGATTACCTACCTCTCTTTGTTTGTTTCCTAAGGATTGAATGAAAAATAAAAATAATGACGTGTTTGAATATGAACACGAGTGTTTATAATTGTTATTATCAATTGTGAGTACAGGCTTTGGGAGCAGATAAGGCAAATCCCATGTCATAGGTTTCATGATTTGAGGAACAGCGATTCTGGTCAGTTGCAACTCATGTCATTATGACATCACTGGGACGATATTCTCTGATTCTTCTGCCTTTTACAGAGAAAAAAAAAACTAGATCATACCTCAATAAAAAACAAAGAGATAGGACCGTATTCACAGGTCCTCTTCCACTACAGCCGGTCATCTGTGTTCAGATGATAGTGGGTGGCCTGAGGGGAGGGGTTAGGTATACTATGTTGGAAATAATTTTCTCTTGTTCTGGTGTTCTTAGTGGCAAAGGCCATCGTCAGCAGGGAGTGAATGTTAATCCAGAGGCTCCTGCTTATTTTTTTTGCCACATTAATTTACACTAAAGAAGCCAACTTGGCATTCATTTATTTCTAACAGGGGCATTCTACATTCAGGTGGTGGTATTTAGCAGCAGGTTCTGCTATTTCTTCATCCTGGTGGTACATTGGTATTGCTCCTCACAGAGTTAAATTGTAGTAGGGAAACACGAAAAGAAAGCTCAAAGATGCTGTCTTGTATGGAACATAATGCACAGTTATAACAAACAGAGCTTGATAAAATACCAGCAGCAGGGAGCACAGTTATTTATTGCTTCAAGGGAAAATCAAGCAAATAGCTACAAATTGTCTAAAGTACATTTTCCCCATCTTTCTTGAGATTCAGTCTCCTTGGCTATGAAACAGAAAAGACTTTTGTTATTTCCTAAGCCAAGATTAGCCTTCCTTGGTGTGCAGTGCTGCCTTGGCTTCATGTGAAGGAACGAGCTTAAAGCAAACCCAGAGAGCAAGTACTTTAGGGCCATTACAAAATACGTGCAAAAAGCCACATGTGCATCTCCTGGTGGATATACGTCAGGGAGCTGTGGCTCAAGAACAAGCTCAGAACAGTGTCATCTCACTTCCTGCTTTCCACTGTGCCTTGGGGATGCCTCAGCCAGCATGCTGGTGATGCCCTCTCTTATTTCATAGACAATATTAAAGAGTTAGATGAGTTGAGCATCAATTTAAAAGGAATAACCTTTGGGAGAAATGCCAAAGGAGAACCTGTGTGTCCTCAAACCCTGCACTGGACTTCCACCATTTCTGATCCATACTGTATCATTATATCATCGTACAAGACAGGGAAAGTCTTGCAGTCAGGGACAAACACCTGGCAGAGAGCTATGAACTCCATAGGTCTTCTAAAAACACTCACTGCCTCACTGACACGTCAGACTTCAAAGGTCTCTAGTACCTAAAAGGTCCCTAGTACTTCTGTTACACTGTAGGTGTGGCCATGTTGTCATGAGAGTATTTGGAGATGGTTGCATTCAGTGACTGCAGCACATGACCATGGCTTGTCATTGAAATATGTTTGGTACTGTGTTCTACAATCTTTACTCTATTCTTCTCAAAAGAGTAAAAAGGTCAATTAGAGTATAATTATCAAAAACAGAAAATAAAGGGAAACCCATTTAATGATAGGGACTGGCAATAGATGGAGATGAGCAAAATAATTGAATCTAAAATCTATATGTCTACAGGCTGCTGGGGATAATATCAGTAAACATATTATACTGTTAATATTTCACATTTGCAATTAATCCTCAAATAAATGTTAAGAGGGAGAAAAGCAAAGAGCCAGAAGTACTACTCCAAGTCCAATTTAGAGATCAGCTGCTGTAAGATATACTGGGTTAGAACCATCAGACCTGGGCAAGAAGTGTGGACAGATCATTAAGGAGCAGATACTGTGATTTAACAAAGTCGGTTATGCAAAATACTGGTTTGTTTAGCTTTCTTAAATGGAGACAGGATACATATTTTGCAGAAATGAATGAGTAAGAATGTAGTGATAATCCTTATCAAAACACTGAGAATGACTGCCTAAAATAACACAGCTAGTAATTGACAGAGGAGTTAGGCAAATGCAGAAATTGGGTATTGCTCAGCTAAAACAAATTTTGATGTTTCTGAACAAAATTGTTTCACATGAATTAACTGGTTGGATATCTTATCAATCTGGATAACTTCCATGCTTTGATATCAGTTAGTAATATAGTATCTTTTTTATAGTATTGTTATCTTTTGATTCCAGATTATTGATGTGCACTTGGTTAATAGAATCCATTCAGTTATTACATAAACCACTCACAGATTATTATTTCATTAATTCCATGAAGATTTGGACATATTTTGGGGCTGCTAGCATTACAGAAATGTATAGGACTTGGTCCCTGTTCTCAAAGAGTTTACAGCCTAGTAGAGATACACAAAAGAAACTTATAAATAACAATTACTTCAAACTGATGCATACCTAGTGCAGAAAGTTAGATCTAGTAGTCTGAGCAGTTCCATTAAGAACTGGAAACCATAGACTGTATCTTCAGACATATACCAGTGGTTTATTTTGGCAGGTTGCATAACTTTTCTGAGGCAAATTTCTTATTTTTAAATGTATTTTATAATATTTTAGTGAGTATCAAATGATATACAGAAAAAAGCTTTGTAATGCACTTTGTTAAATTCTGGACTACAATTAGGATTCAGATGTGGGTGGTATTGCACCTGGCTGAGAGACTTCACCAAGGGAAGAGGTAATATTTAATTAGAAATCTTGACTAGACAGTTGAATTTTCAAAGCTCAAGGTAGGGTGGGGACATTTCAGTCTAAAGGAGCAAAGATACTCAAAGTAGGAACAAATGAGATTTCTTTTTAAATTGTAGTTAAATATAAATAACATAAAATTTACCATTTTAACTATTTTTAAGTGCACAGTTCAGTGGCATTATGAACATTCAATTTGTTTTGTACCATTACCACTATACATTTCCAGAACTTTTTTCATCTTGCAAACTGAAGTGCTATATCCATTAAACAAGAACTCCCCCTTTCCTCTCCTCCCAGGCCTAGCAACCACTGTTCTGCTTTCTGTCTCTATGAATTTGACTCTTCTAGGTACCTCCTATAAGTAGAATCATACATTATTTTTTCTTTTGTGAATGGCTTATTTCACTTAGCATAATGTTTTCGAGATTCATCCATGTGTAGCATGTGTCAGAATTTCTTTCCTTTTTAAGGTAGAATGATATTCCATCTGTTTATTCATTCATCTGTCAATGGATACTTGATTCCAACTTTTGGATATTACAAATAATGCTACTATGATCATGGATGTACAAATATCTGTTCACATCTCTGATTTAAATTCTTTGGAATATATACCCCAAAGTGGAATTGCTGGATCATATTTTTAAATTTTTGTGGAACTGCCATGTTGTTTCCCATAGCAGCTGCACCATTTTACACCTCCCCCAACAGTGTAAAAGGGTTCCCATTACTCTACATCTTCCCCAACACTTGTTATTTTCTGTTTTTAGTTTTGATAATATTCATCCTAATGGGTGTGAAGTAATATCTCATTGTGGTTTTGATTTGCATTTCCCTATTGATTAGTTGTGCTGAGCATCTTTTCATGTGCTTAGTAGGCATTTGTATTTCTTCTTTGGAGAAATGTTTGTTCAAGTCCTTTGCCTATTTTTTAATTGAGCTTTTTATTGTTGTTGTTGTTTTGTAGGAGTTCTTTATATATTCTGGATAATAGTCCCTTATTAGATATATGATTTGCAAATATTTTTGCCCATTTTGTGGGTTGTCTTTTCACTATGTTATTAGTGTCTTTTGATGCACAAAAGTTTTTAATTTTGATGTAGTCCAATTTATATATTTTTTCTTTCATTGCCTGTGTTTTTGGTGTCATACCTAAAAAATCATTGCCACATCCATTGTCATAATGCTTTTCCTCTATGTTTTCTTCTAAGAGTTTTATAGTTTTAGCTCTTAGATTTGATCCATTTTGAGTTATTTTTTGTGTTTGTTATAAAGTAATGGTACAACTTGATTCTTTTGCATGTGGATATCCAGTTTTCCAAATGCCATTTGTTGAAAAGACTGTTCATTCCCTAACAAATGAGAAAATGTTTGAAGAATGGAACACGCATAGAGTAATTATGGACCTAGGCAGACAGCAAGCTGACAAGTTCATGTGCAGTCATACCCTGGGCTAAATGTTGGGCTCAGGAGTTTGTTATAAAGTAATGGTACAACTTGATTCTTTTGCATGTGGATATCCAGTTTTCCAAATGCCATTTGTTGAAAAGACTGTTCATTCCGTAACAAATGAGAAAATGTTTGAAGAATGGAACACGCATAGAGTAATTATGGACCTAGGAAGACAGCAAGCTGACAAGTTCATGTGCAGTCATACCCTGGGCTAAATGTTGGGCTCAGGAG
>NW_007726605.1:196402-197404 GCF_000696425.1 Galeopterus variegatus
AATAATATTGAATGTGAAGTTTTCCTTCCTTAATTTTCTTCACTTGACATTATTCTGTGAGTACATTTCCTTGTCATTTTAAACAGTATTAAAGTGTGTTTAAGTAATACGTATTGTAAAGGGAGACAGGAGAACTGGTTTTAATTTTGGCGACAGCACAGACTTGCTCTATAACCTTTATCAAGATGCTCAGCCAATCACGACCTAACTTTCAGTGCCTGCGAATTGGATAATACTTGCTACCTATTCCCTGGGGGCGTGATGAAGAACAAGGAGGTAATGCCTAGAAATTGCTTTGCCTTCCCTGTAAGAAAGATGCTGTGCACGTACAGGTTATTACATCACGCTGGGCCCCTGCCGAGCCAACAGAAGAGCCAGGCCAGAACCACTTTCTTGCCTCCTCACCCTCAGCCCCTGCATCCTCTCTCTGTGGGCTTGTTGGTCTGCTTTCTATACAGAGGGCTTATCACATAAGCACACAGCTGCATTGTGTTTCTGTAGCTACAAAAAAATATTTATGGCTTAGAAATCAGTAGTTCTCCATGATTTGATTAGTGTGTTATGAACACACAGACAATGTCACAATCATCCGGTTGCATCTCAGTGTTCCAACTTTAGCAGTTCCTCCAGTTATATTTATCATTGTTCTTTAAATCAGAAGAGGCTGCTGCTGCTGCTCCTGCTGACAGTGTTTCTATCTGTGCCAATAAGTGTGACTTTGTGACCTACTGTCCTTGTTAGGCTCCCTAACTGTGTCATTTGTCTGCTCATTTACTGGGCCAGAATCTGTTTGCATATCTTCCTTTTGCTGCAAACTGAGATGGACAAGATGATCATTATATCCCTTTCTTCTGACTACAGAGTTCCAGAATTATCTGTTACATTTGCCTACAGACTATGCCTATAATAATATCCCTCTTAAGTATTTATATAGTGGATCTCTTTGGGGAAGTTGACTACATTATTCTTTTTCTTTTCTTTTTCTTTCTTTCTTTTTTTTTT
>NW_007726605.1:197759-199168 GCF_000696425.1 Galeopterus variegatus
TTTTTTTTTTGCTGGCTGCTACAGGACTACATTGTTCATTTTGTGAGATCAGGGTTTTCATCCTTTTTCCACTCTGAATCCATAGTTTTCCAAAAATGGTAACTGAATGGTTTCTCTGTAGTCTTTGTGAATATAGAATGCAGTAGAAAGAACAATTCTCTTCCGGTAGCCTCTTACATTGAGTGCTTGCAGTTTACAGTGTCTTTACAATAATTTTTGTCATTCTTAAAACAGCTTGTGGTGTAGCAACCACATACGTGTATTTTAAAGACGGGGTGCATAGGCTTTGAAGTACCTAAGACCTGCCTATGAAAATGGCTAGAAGTTAACCCAGGTCTCCTAACCCGAACCCAGTTCTTTACCCACTGCAGAGAGAGAGAAGAGGAAAATGATTTTCCAAGGAGAGCAGTAAGAAATACAAAATCAAAATAAGAATTTAGGATTGGTGTATTTTAAACCAGCACTCTGTCTTTCCTCTAGTTTCTGTGATGTTAGTCTGTAGAGACTCAACTTTTTTGGTTTATATATCGTACAGCCTCTGAAACAGCACTCTGGACAGTTACTAAAGGTTTGAGGTCTTATTTTGTTCTCCAGATCAAACAGTGAATTGTTTGTTTTTGCCACAGAGGCCTTTGAAAATCTTATGCTTGTGGACAAAGCCTTGAGCATCTAGAGAAATATGCCCAAGTATCAAGAATATTTGAAAGAGCATTTCTAAATCGCAATCTTTATTCTGTTATGCTTCATCTGTGAATTCTGAAAAATGCATTCCCAGCCTGGTTTTATTAATCCTACCAGCTCTACTGTGAGGAAAGGAGCACACGGTTTGTCTCCATTTTACAGACGTACAAACTGAGGGATGGGCTGTGTTGAGAGAAGCTTTTAGGCTTTCAGACTGACAGTATCTGATAATGAGAGCATGGTTCTCTTGTGTCCTTCTGCTCAGTGTTATTTTCAATTTGCTTTCTCATTTGGAGAGGGCATTTTCATCCTTAACAATAGTTTCAAGTTTCATTTGCACCACCGGATCTGTAAATTCTTTTGTTCTGTAGAAAGCCTGGTCAGGGTGACATCTGTCTCTTTTTTTGGGGGAGAATAATCTAATAGATAAGAAGACCTGCACTAAAATGAATCATTTTCTTTGCTTTTAACTCTACTTAGTTTGTCAGAGGCTGAACGCTTAGATTTAGATTTTAAAGGACTGGCAATAATATCTATGATTGTGCCATTTAAAATCGTAATACAATACTCAATTTATTTTTATCTCCTAGTGCTGCTCATAAACACATAAATATAGATAAACTAATCTTAGAAAATTAATTGGAAAACAGAAAATATATTTACTGAGTTTTTTTTTTTAAAACTATGCCCAAGGAAACTAAGAATGACTCTCCATTCTCCCTGTGTGA
>NW_007726605.1:199732-206551 GCF_000696425.1 Galeopterus variegatus
TTTTTTTTTTTAAAACTATGCCCAAGGAAACTAAGAATGACTCTCCATTCTCCCTGTGTGAAGCTGCAGGTACCTAGCATTACAAACTTGTTCTTGCTGACCATTGTGCTATGGAATGTGTTTTTTGTCTTTTTTTAAAAAATAAAGGTGCAGGTCAGCTTAATAGGAGCTGTGATGTGTTTGATGACTCAGCTGGCAGAGAGGTCCTATGTGACAGTTCTGTACCTTGTTCAATACATGCATTGCAAATGGATGAAGGAATGAATGAATGAGTGTGTACATAAACTGAGTTTCACAAAGAAAGCTAATAGAAAGAAACTGAATGTTAGAGGGCAATTCATGCAATGCGTGTTAGGAGATCAACAGGGACAGCCACCAAGAGTATGTTAACTGACCTAAAGAAAGTCAGGTGGGAAAAGCTATAAACTTGGAGGTGATGTTTAAAAATAATCTAGAGAAATGGAAAAGGGATTGAGCCTAGCAGTCCAGGTACAACTCTTGTAGAGTCATTTATTAAATGAACAAATATGTATTGATTGTGTATTCTGTGCCAGGCACAGTGCTAGGGATTGGGGCCACAAAGATCACTCTAGTCATGACTTCTGTCCTTAAGCTCAATTCAAATGGGAAACATGGACTTAAAACCAAATTATACCAATGTAATATGATTACTGAGATAGTAGAAGTATCTGTAAGATTTATCAAAATACATAGAAACAGAGTGATTGATTTTGCTTGGCAGAGTCAGAAAAGGTTTTACAGAGAAAGGAACAGTAAAGCTTTTTGTATTGTTTTGTTTTAGTTTCATTTTTTAATCTATTTGTAGGCAGCCTACCATGAGGAACCCTGATGGGCTCTCTATGTGCAGCATCTATTTTTTTTTACCCTAACAACTCTGCTATTCCCACTTATGAACAAGACAGTTGAAGCCCCCAGGAGCCAAATAAGGTGTCCAAGATTACCCAGCTAATGAGTGCATCAAACCCAGTTCTGTTTGGCTCCAAAACTCATGTTCCTGCCACTATGTCACACAGAGTCTCAAGGGATCAGGAGGGACTCATCAGGCAAATAAGGAGCAGAAAGAGGAAAATCTGGGCATTGAAAACAGCACCTCCACCTGAGGGAGGCATTCAAGAGCATGGTATATTGAGAGACTAACGAGCAGCTTCTTGTATTAGAAGGCAGGGGCTCTATCGTGTACATGATTGTCTGAGAACACTGTAGTCAGTAAAAGGATTTTAAAGTTACTTCCAGCCTTGAAGTTTTATAATAGTTAAGAAATTATCATTGGCCTTGGGGGCTTGTTAAATCCTTCATTAACTTGCCAAATATTATTGAACACCTACTATTTGCCAGGAAATATTTTAGGTGCTGGTGATACAGCAGTAAGCAACATAGAAAAAAATCCCTGCTTGTATAAAGCTCACATATAGAGGGAAATTAGATGCCAAACCAACCAACCAACTAAGCATCTAACCAAGCAGACAAGAAACAATATTAGACAGTGATAATTACCATGAAGCCAAAAAGCAGAGTAAGAGTATTAAAAAGGATAATGTGGATTACATGTGAAAATCAAGTAAGACCTCTAAAATAAGTTGGTGTTTGACCAACGTTATTTAGTAGAGGAGCTCAGACATGTGTATAAACAACCTCAGAATGAGACAGTATATGATAAATACTGAGAAAAGACCACAATNAAGAACTGTAAAAGCCATCTTTTCCTGATGGGAAAGCAGGAAACTTAAAGGAAGATTTTTTGATAGAGGGTGTGGAATTGGGTTTCAAAGGATGGGTGGGATTTTGATATGGGACAAAGAGAAAAATGAATAAAAATGTAACACTCAAAGTGAAAGTAAGCAGAAGGAAAAAACTCAGGGTTTGCCTAAGAGCAAGTTGGTTGAAGTCCAGGCTGAGAGTGGGTCTACAGGAAGAGAGAAGGCTAGAAATGGGAACAGACTGTGCAGGATCTGGAGAGCTCTGCGGAGCCGTCTGTCCTTCCTTTAGTAGGTAATGCGGAGCCGCAGAAGGTGTTGCCCAAGGGAGAGCTGCTCATTTGTAGGATGGAGGAAACCCTTTGGTGGGCTCTTAGAGTTCTCTGCTTCTGTGATTATTTTACCAGATTCAACAGACTGAGTAGTTTATTATCAGTGAGCATTACCCACAGCTGCTCACTTCAAGATGATGTCTAGCATTAACCTGATGCACTGTTACATCTGGGAAAGGTACTCGGACATAGCATTGCATGAAAAACTTCAGATGTGCCAATTCTCAATTGATTCCTTGAGAAAATGGCATTGTCCCAGACGCCACATTGCTAGATGAATGTAGTGCTTTGGATGAACTCCATCTGGCTGAACCAACCCTCAACGAATTGACAAGATGCTGACAGGATGAGGAGGTGGAGGCTAGAAGTGTTGGCATTACAGCAAGCAGTCAGGGAGATGTTATTCAGGAGAGAAGAAAGAGCACAACTAAATTCACCTTTGCTCGCAGTTGGAGAGCAGATTACATTCTTTACAGCAAAGTGATGACTCAAGCCACCTGCCGTGGAGGGAAAATAGACTGGGGCCGGCTCTTTAAGAAAGAGCTCCATGGTGTTATGAGAAAGGATACATGCCAACGTGGTGCCATTCAGGGTCAGACTCCTAGAGTGTCCTTCAGGCAGCATTTTGGTGGCCTATTGTGTAAGCTTCCCTTTTTGTGCTTTCTGTCTATATGTTTCCCCCTGTGTATTGTCCGTCCCAGTCCCTGTGTATCAAGCTGCTATATGCCAAAGGCTACAGTCCAAATGTGTTTGAAAGTCATCTTTCTGTTGTATTTTTCATTCAGAGACATGGTTTTAAAATAAATTGAAATGCAAGAGTCCAGTGTATGAATAGGCTTTGGAGAGAGGTCTGTCAAGTATTAAAACTGTTTGCAAATTTTCAAATTTATATGCATTTTCAGGGGAATAGTCACAAAAATTCAAAAGTTTCTGTTACCTAGCCAGGGTCAAACCTCTTTACTTCTTTTGAAATTGGTCTCGCTCCCTCCCTCCTGTCCTTCCTTCCTTTCCTCCTCCCAGCAAAAGCAGAAAGATATGAAACATCTAAGTAATGATATAGGACTCCTGAAAGGGTGAAGACCCAATGATTGCTTTCCCTCTAATTAGAATAAAATGTTTCTCCTGACACTGGAAAGGAGGAGTGGAACTGCCCCTCCCTTTTTTCCTCTGATGTGTGTTATTTTTTTTTATCTAGTAGGTTGTTCACTTATTAAACACTTCACACTTGATTCCCCTTAGCAAAGCCCCTAAACACACGTTAAAAGAAGCTTTAGATAACAGTTTCTGTTAGAACTGCTTCAATCATACTTTTCTTAAAGGGCTATTGTCTATTAAACAGAATAAAGTATTTTCAACAAAAATGTAAATACAATTTTTTTGAATAGAGATTTTAACTTTTTAATTGATAGATAAAGAATATGTGTGGTTTTAGGTACCCAAGTACTTGAACAATTACTACTGCCAGGTGACTTTTATGATGGGACAGTTCTGAAGAAACAGCTCTTCAAACAAGAGTGACTTCAAGAGGCATGTGCATCTGCCTGTCAGTCAATCTCTAGACATCAGTATCAGAGGTTGTGTGGCATAAAATCATCCGTCCTTTTCCTCCTGCTCCTGTTAATTTAATATTTCTTTCAACACCTTTAACCATTCTTTAATTATCAAAATTACACTCAGTGGAAATGAGAACATTCAAGGCCATCTACTTCTCATTTGAGATATTTTGTTCCTGTTTTCAGCCTTTGTTTATAAATACAAATTTGATAAAGGTTGAAATCATCTTCTCTATTACGCTTTCTGTCAGTGGGAATACTTTCCAAGGCACTGCATGTTAAATGAATCCATGGTAGCAATTTTGTCATTCTGAAGAGTTAATCTTCTAGCTTGCCTGACTCAATACCCAAACTTTTTTACAATTTATTTTATTCCTCTCAAGACTGGATGCATAATATCCCCCAATACTACCAATATCTTCTCTCATTTGGCCTTGCATGAGATTATATTGCATGTTACAAGTGTTCCATTCCCAAATATTTGAAAAGGTAAAAGATAGCTTCATTATGAACTTCTGGGGAAAACAATTTGATAACTAAGGCCCATAGAAGGTTTATTATTCTTATGCATTTAACTTTAGATTAATTTATTTAGACTTTTTCAAAACTAAATGGTGCAAGGCACTTATCAGTCCATAATTCTAACCTGTCCAAGTCATCGTTAGTTTTATTGTTTTCCTACCTTGTATTGACTGAATTCCTCCACTTTGTATCATCAGTACATTTCATCACCTTACTGTATTTCCTTCTTTTAGGTCAGCAAAGTAACCAAAATCAATACTAATGCTGATCCTTATGGCATGTCACCAGTCACTTTCCTCCGTTTGGCACTGCTGCTGCTCAACAAATACCTTTGGCTTCAGTATCCCATCCAGGTCATTATCCAATTCAGCAACTTGTTCCTTATAATTCACAGTGTGCCTTCCCACGCTGTACTTCTCTTTAAAGAGAGCAGGCTTCCTATTACAGAGACTCATGTCAAGAATCAGAGATCCTTTTCAAACTGGATGTAAGTAACTTGGAGAAAGCACTGGTCATAGCATGTTACTTCTCAAGGAGAAAAGAGAGAGAGAGAGAAAAAAAAGAAGCAAAAAACCCCCCAAACCTCAATTGTGCTTAAATGGGAGGGTCAATAACTATTGGATAAAATTCAGGAATGGGAGACGGATGACTTAGATACTAGACTAGTCCCAGATTTACCTTGGCTACTGGGTGATCCATGGAAGACATTTAAGCATTTTATTTGTTTGACTTTGTCTTTAAACTGGAATCCTCATTACTACTAGTGAATGCATTAGAGTGCTGTACAGTATCAACACAATAATAGTGTGTTGAAAACTTCAGCTGTAAAGAGAGGAATTTAATGCATACCATCAGAAAGTGAGAAAGAAGAGCTGCATTCCTGCCTTCAAAAAGGGATTTCACAGAGTTTTATCATAAAATATTACCAGATCTAAGATACTGGAAAAGCCTGACCATCTAATTTAGATGCAGAAAGATCAAAATAACAATTCTGAAGATAAATCAAGAGCTCAATCAATTCTCTTGAAGGTCATAATTAATGAATGGAAATTTTAAAGAAGTTATATTATATTACTTAGGGTAAAAATCTAAGAGTTTCTTACATGTCACTGTTAATATTGTGGATTTTCAACATGAGGAATATACTCTGTTCTCTAGATTTTATGATTTTTAAATTTAGTGTAGTTTCTTGTGATTTTTTTTGAGTGTGGTTTATAATATTACAATCTGGCACACTTGATTTGCTATAATGAACAATGTCCACAGTGATGAATTATATAATGTCTATAAACCACCACTTTGCTCTGATTTCATCAAAATCAAATGGTTGAATGACTAATTACTTCTGTATTTAGAAAAATCACAGTGGCTGCTTCAAATTCAGCCTGAAATAATTTAGCTGGTAGATAATTTTGCAGCATGTGTACACTGTTGGCTGAGTCAAATTCTTAGGTTAATTCTGATGGGAAAAAGGGGGCCTCAGATGAATCCCGAAGGCAGTGAATTAGAAACACAAGCGAAACAAATGACTGAGGGATCAGAGGAGAGTAAAGAAGGAAGAAAGGTAATATTTATGCAACTTGTAGGCATATTGCTCTGTGTGTTTTCCCTTTGATTAGACAGGCCAGAATAGGGTCTGTCTACCTATAATCATTTTAGCTGTTGTTTTAATGAATGTCAAATTACTACAGTCTCCTAAGATTTCAGTTAGGAAGAACTTCTGATGAGTCTTTTACTTGTTTCCTTTCAATGAAGCAGGAATTATAATAAAGAAATTAAATCATTCTTCATAGACATCAGGAATAGAGTCCCAAAAGCTTTTATGACTTGGCAACAGTGTTAACTGAGTTTCAGATGTGTGTTTAATATTTTGAGAGATTGTTTTTTCAATATAAAAATAAGATTCTGAAATAACTATGTCCTTAGAGTGTACATGAATCCCCAAATCTTTGTATTACTCAATAGTTTAAGACACACTCCTATAGAAATACCCAGGTGCAATAATACTTTTGTTTACAATTAAGAAAGATATTTCATTTTCATATAAAAAATATTTGTTGAGTGTCTATTATGTGCCAGAGATTGTGGTCAGTGCCAAGTATGTAATTAAATGGGGCAGATATACTTGCTTTTATAAAGCCTGTATTATAATGGGAGATACAGTAATATAAACAGACAATTGCATAACAGTATGACAAAAGCTGTGATAAGGGAATTAGGTATAAGGCTCAATGGGTGTACCAGTTAATAGCTGCAGACTCCATGTCTCCTAAATTCCAAATAAGTAATCATTCTAGATGACTATGTTTTGATTGGTACTATCCCTTTTTAGTCTGACAAAGAGAAAGACCATACTTTAAAATATAACACAGATAAGAGTCACATGACAGAATGTTCTTTCCTGAAACATTGTTGGTAAAACTTAAGTAAAATTGAAGTCTTTTAAAATAGAAATTTCAAGGACACAGTGGGTGAAAATGTTGCCTTTTTGCTCAGTCACAAATTGCATTTTAATTAAGTACTAAATAATAATATTAAATGTGTGATTTACTATTATAATTCACAGGGACTCCTTTCCCCAAGACTGCTGAGAACAGAAAGAAGGTACTTTCCCTTGCAAGGTGGAAAATGCTATTTTATTTATTTATTTATTTATTTATTTATTTATTTTTTCTTTTATCAATATCAATATAGTTA
>NW_007726605.1:207127-243401 GCF_000696425.1 Galeopterus variegatus
GCTATTATAATTCACAGGGACTCCTTTCCCAAAGACTGCTGAGAACAGAAAGAAGGTACTTTCCCTTGCAAGGTGGAAAATGCTATTTTATTTATTTATTTATTTATTTATTTATTTATTTATTTTTTCTTTTATCAATATCAATATAGTTAATTTTTGTGTCCCTTTACTGAGTCCTCCCTCCCCCCTCTCTCTCCTCCCTCCCACCCATCAACATCATATGTGTTCGCTTGTCTTAACAAGTTCAAGGAATTGTGATCATTGTGTCTTCTTTTCCGCCCCCCATTTGTTTGTGTATTTATTTATTTTTAGCTCCCACAAATAAGTAAGAACATGTGGTATTTCTCTTTCTGTGCCTGACATATTTCACTTAATATAATTTTTTCTAAGTCTATCCATGTTGTTGTGAATGGTAGTATTTCATTCTTTTTTATAGCAGAGTAGTATTCGATTCTGTAAATATACCACACTTTCCATACCCATTCATCTGATGATGGACATTTGGGCTGGTTCCAACTCTTGGCTATTGTAAATAGTGCTGCAATAAACATTGGAGAACAGGTATCCCTTCGACATGATGATTTCCATTCCTCTGGGTATATTCCCAGCAGTGGGATAGCTGGGTCATATGGTAGATCTATGTGTAATTGTTTAAGGAACCTTCAAACCATTTTCCATAGAGGCTGCACCATTTTGCAGTCCCACCAACAGTGTAGGTGGGTTCCTTTTTCTCCACAACCTTGCCAGCATTTATTATTCTCAGTCTTTTGAATATTAGCCATCCTAACTGGAGTGAGATGGTATCTCAGTGTGGTTTTGATTTGCATTTTGTGAATGCTGAGTGATGTTGAGCATTTTTTTCATATGTCTGTTGGCCATTTGTATAACTTCTTTTGAGAAATGCCTATTCAGCTCCTTTGTCCCTTTTTTAATTGGGTTACTTGCATTTTTGCTGTAAAGTTGTTTCAGTTCCTTGTATATTTGGGTATTAATCATTTTTCAGATGTATATTTTGCAAATATTTTCTCCCACTCTGTTGGTTGTCTTTTCACTCTGTTAATTGTTTCTTTTTCTGTGCAGAAGCTTTTTAGTTTGATATAATCCCATTTATTTATTTTTCCTTTGGTTGTCTGTGCTTTTGGGGTCATATTCATGAAGTCTGTACCCACTCCTACTTCCTGGAGTGTTTCCCCTATGTTTTGTTTAAGGAGTTTTATTGTTTCAGGGTGTATATTTAATTCTTTAATCCATTTTGAGTTGATTTTGGTATATGGTGAGAGGTATGGCTCTAGTTTCATTCTTCTGCATATGGATATCCAGTTTTCCCAGCACCATTTGCTAAAGAGGCAGTCTCTTCCCCATTGTGCAGACTTGGTGCCTTTGTCAAAGATCAGATGGCTGTAGATGTATGGGTTGATTTCTGGGTTCTCTATTCTATTCCATTGATCCATGTGTCTGTTTTTTTTGGCCAGTACCATGCTGTTTTGGTTATTGTAGCTTTGTAGTATAGTTTAAAGTCAAGTAGTGTTTTGCCTCCAGCTTTATTATTATTTATTTATTTTGTTCATAATTGCTTTTGCTATTCATGGTCTTCTGTTATTCCATATAAATATTGTGATAGTTTTTTTCATTTCAGAGAAAAATGTTATTGGAATTTTGATGGGGATTGCATTGAATTTGTAGATAACTTTGGGTAATATGGACGTTTTCACAATGTTAATTCTTCCAATCCAAGAGCATGGGATATCTTGCCATCTTCTTGTGTTCTCTTTAATTTCTCTCAGCAGTGGTCTGTAGTTCTCATTGTAGAGATTTTTCACATCTTGGTTAACTTTATTCCTAAGCATTTTATTTTTTGGTAGCTATTGTAAATGGGCTAGCTTTCTTGATTTCTTTTTCTGCGTGTTCACTGTTGGAGTATAGAAATGTTACTGATTTTTGTCTGTTGATTTTGTATACTGCAACTTTGCTGAGATCATTTATCAACTGAAAAAGGTTTTTTGTAGAGGCTTTAGGCTGTTCAATACATATGATCATATCATCTACAAACAGGGACTGTTTGACTTCTTCTTTTCCAATCTGGATGCCCTTCATTTCCTTCTCTTCTCTGATTGCTCCGACTAGTACTTCCAACATTATGTTGAATAGGAGTGCTGAGACTCGGCCTCCTTGTCTTGTTCCTGTTCTTACGGGAAAAGCTAAAAGCTTTTCCATCCCATTTGGGATGATATTGGCAGTGGGCTTATCATATATGGCTTTAATTAAGTTGAGATTCTTTCCATCTATACCTAAGTTGTAGAGTCTTTATCATGAATGAACGTTGAATTTTGTCAAATGCTTTCTCAGCGTCTATAGAGATGATCATATGGTTTTTGTCTTGCTTTTATTGATGTGGTGTGTCACATTTTTTGATTTGTGTATGTTGAACCAACCTTGCATCCCTGGGATGAATCCCACTTGATCATGGTGTATAATTTTGTGTATGTGTTGCCGTATTCTGTTAGCTAGTATTTTATTGAGGATTTTTGCATCTATATTCATAAAGGATATTGGCCTGTAGTTTTCTTTCTTTTTTTTTTTTTTGTATCTTTGTCTGGTTTTGGTATCAGGGTGATGTTTGCTTCATAGAATAAGTTCAGGAGAATGTCCTCTGTTTCAATCTTTTGGAATAGTTTGTAGAGAATTGGAATCAATTCCTCTTTGAAGGTTCGATAGAATTTTGCAGTGAATCCATCTGGTCCTGGGCTTTTCTTTGTTGGAAGCCTTCTGATAACAGCTTCAATCTCTTTTATTGTGTAAAATGCTTTTAAAAGGCACAGTTTTTTCTATGTGGACTACATTCTATTTCTAAATTACATCTATATTCTACATTAAACAATTGTATGTTCAATGCAATTAATTACATATCATAATAATTTCTGTCTTCTTTTTGTACCTGGCCTGAATATTAATAGAAACATGAACTCCCTTATTTTCTTAGCATCTTACCTTGTATAAGCTCTGTAAGGATAATAATCCTCCTAATTAAAAAAAAAATAGCTATAGTTATCATTTTCGGAAATTTCTAGGGTGTTTTAATTTAGTATATATTAAACATCATCACAGGTTCACTTAGGTGAATGTCAAAAAATTTTTAAAAAAGGAATTATTTTATGGTATAAGACAAATCATTCTGTAAGGAGAAGATGTTGTAAAGTTCCAGAAGGGAAATAGGTACAATGGTTCTCCATCCAGATGTCAAAAGCAAACTCTCATGTAATCTCGTGAGTGTCAAAGTCATTTTGCATAGTTACGCAGGTACTCATACCAACTCTTGTGTACTTGTCAGCAGCGCAGAAGCATTTTGCTAGCAGAGAACTACTTTTTATGGGTTCCCTCACACACTTGTCCCCACCAAGTCCATACTTTTGTTAGAAGAAAGAGTGAGTGAAGGTGACCTCCTTGCATCAAATGAATAAGTAAATTAGTGGCAATGCAGGATGATAATTAGAATCATTTCCCTGTGTGTTTAGTCAAGCTGATAGTGGCTACTATGACATATGCCTCTAGATGGCAGCGGCACTCTTTCATTCTGAGACTGTTTGCTTTTTTTTTTTTTTTTTTTTTTAACCCTTCTTCTTTTTCTTAAATCTTCTCTCACTCTCCTGGATAGTTCTCAGCTCTGCTGTGCAATGATTTAAACAACACTTTGATGCTGTAGGATGTTGGTGTTCACAAGTCAGTTCTATCCTTTTCTTTTTTCTAAAAAGATAATATACTGCTTTTTCAAAGTCAATTAACACTTAGGGCAAATGAAATGAGGAAAGCAAAAGGTCACTTTCTAAAGGGTTGCCTTGAAACCTTTTTGTATTATTCAGGTGTCATCCAGGAATTGCAAATCACTGGGAAAAGAAAGGAAATAATAATTAGTTCATTTTGTTTCTTCATAATTCCCCAATAACATGACTTAATCTTGCTTTTCTGCTGTATTTCCTAGCTATGCCCATGGTGTGCTCAGAGTGCTGGTTGGCAATTTCTATGTCTTGTAGTCATGAAGGCAATTTGGATGTTTTGGGGACAATTTATGTTTTAGGAGAATACTGATGGAGAGAATCACTGAACTTTCTGGACTGCGATAAGGTTGAAAATGCTTTATAAAAGAGAATTGTTTAGACAGTGGCATAAGATAGGGAGGAGCAAGGAACTTTCTTTGGAAGGTGATAGAAAGAATAATAAAAATTATAGAACTATTATAGAACTATCTTTTACAATATAATCAGCATCAATTCCAATTCCAAAACAATGCTAAGTGAACTGAAGTTCATGAGTTAATAAAATAAGGACGCATAAGAATGGAGCTGCTCCATGTTTTGACTTCATATGCACTTAGAAATCATTGCTTGAGTATTTAGCTAGTTTGCCAGATGAATGTCTCAGGATATAACAGCACAAGGTTTTAATAACTTGAATTCAATTTAGAAAACAAACCTGGATACTAAAACCAAAAACAAAACAAACACAAAAAACAATAAGCAGATCTTAAAAAAAATAACCAAACACTTTGCAAATGAGATTATTAACAAATTGCCTTTTGAATTTACTGCTGGCTGTGTGCCGGTTTGGACAGGCTGAGTCAAAGCCGTGCATGCTCATGCCTCTTGCATCGTGCCTCACGGTTAAGATTGCTGTCACAGTTCTTTTCTATCTTTTTATTTTAATACAGAAAGACCTTCACTCGGTTTAATAACCTTTTCCTTCTTGAATAAGGAGTTTCTGTTTGCAATCACATGAATAGAAAAAGACCTGCTCCAGAAACTCTGGGAGATTATTGCATGCCTAGCTACAAAAATAAGGTTTTGAAAGAGCAGAAGGGATGGAATAACTACATAATGAGCAAATTCTTGTGCGGTAAATTATTATTGGAGAGTTTTGAACTGGTCTTTTAAAAAAAGAAATAATAATAATTACAATCCTGCAAATACTGTTGCCTGGTGGGAGACAACAGTGGCTTTGCTGGAAATACTGCTGAGAGCCTGTACTTTGTTCTCTTCCCACGTTGCAGCCTGAAACAGTATGAACCCGGGAAAAGACCCGCACTCACCCAGTGGACAATGTCTCCTTGCTTTGATTCTGCGTACATTTCCCACCATAAAGGGACGGACATAATAACATGTTCCTTTTCACCTATATGGGTCAGAGTAAGGTTTGAGGCTTCAGGTAAATTATGAACTGGCAGAAGGGATGATTCAAACCATGATGTTTCATGATTAGAAGCGTGTCTGTTGAGGCGTGGGTGTCATCCAAACCTCCACAGGTCAGCACTGTCGTTCGAATAATTGAAATTAATGAAGGAGCAAAGGAGGGGTGAGTTCAAGCCTGTATTCACAGGCTGGAGTCCTGCATTCTGGCTCTAATATTCCCCTTAGATTTTTTTGCTTCACTAAGCCTTGGACTTTGACCTTCTCCACCACTTCTTTTCCTATTTAATAGGACCAACTTTGCCAGTTCTCTAAACCATAATAATGATCCATATCTCCCTTTGTGTTCAGCTGAAGATTTTAGTGGCATTTTGGAGAGAATTTTACAAGTCAGGGCTGGTCAGAGCAGTTAGGAGGGTCTGGTGGATGGGGAGCAGTGGCAGTAGGAGGGGGATGATTTTTCTACCATTACCTGAAACTCTCGGCCATGGAAGTAGTGGCTGGTCTGAGGGCAGCAGCTTACTGTGCTTTTGACCTGTCCCAGGTCTGACCACTCTGTCTCTCTCTCTCTTTGCTGTCATGAAGAAATTCTGTGTCTGTCTTTCACTCAGCTCCCACGTCAGAACATTCACTACATGTGACACAAGATTGTCACCAGAATCAGCCTGGGCCTCCCCTTGTCAAAAGGACCATCAGCACCTGACCGCCCTCTTCCCGAGTGACTCAAGCTCTCTGGCAGGTGTTACAAGCTCAAATTGAGTTTTGTGGCAGATGCTCCCAGAACCTCACAGACAGTGCTGCACGCCTGGATCGAAGGGAACAATGAGGCTGCCCGTCACGGTCCTGTGCCACGGCCCCTCCTCCTGAGGGAGAACGTGGCTGCAGGTAAAGAAAAGTTGTTTTATGTTACATGAGAAAATACATTTTCTTCTTGCTTGTTTACCCAGTGTTCACCATTTAATAGTAATACAGCATCTTCATTAAGGGGTAAACTTACAAAAATTACTCCTACTTGTATTTTTCTCTAGGTGCCAACAAACCTCAGCAAGCTTTCAGACAGTAGTCACCTAGCAACAATATTTTCATACATTAAATGATTTCAAATGCTCACATTTCTGTCCGTGAGAGCTGTGTGTTTCACCTTTCCTCTCCCTCTTATAGCTCAAGGAAAGAGCAAACAAGAAAGATAAAATACAATCAGTTTAATCACAAAATATCAGTTTTAAACTATGGCTTTTAAATGTATAAATGTTTTCTATAGTAGTTTTCTAATCCATTGGCAGCTTGTTATTTCAGTGGCCATGCATTACTTGGGATTAGGTTCCATTGCAAGTGATAGAAACACACAAAAAATACAGTGTATTTAACTAAAAAGAAATGAAAAGGCAGTCCTGGGCTGGTATGGCAGCCAGGCTCAATGGGGATCCAGGGTCATCCATCCCCACCCACCTGCCATCCTCAACATGCAGTGTCTATTTCTTTGTCTGAGATGGTTGTAAGAGGTCCAGATTTTGTGTCCTCATTTCAGGTATCAGGAAGAAAAAAGAGAAGTAAAAAGACATGCTCCCTAACTTTAAGGTGACTTCCCAGGAGTCTCACTAATTGTTTCCACCTATATTCTTATCAGCCAGAACTTAGTCATAGGGCCACATTTAAGATCAGTCCACTCTTCATTTTGTGCCTTCGTGTGGCCAACCAATATTCAGAGTTTGCATCACTGAGGGGGAAGAGGAGGAAGGATATTGGAGATTACCTCACAGTCTCTGATATAGTTCAAATATTAAAATTTACATAAGCTACATAGTTTATATTTCATCACTCACTCTTTTTCTTCCAGAAGAAGAAATGCTTTCTTTTCTTCTTTTGAGAGCAACAGATGACATAGAGATGAAAATGTAAGCATGATCTGAGTTGCAATTGTTAGCAGGTTTTGAAAACATCTTAGAGGATTATACAGAGCCTTAAAGCACATACACAATATTGGAAGATGATTGTGCTATTTGTCTCCTGAGGAATTTGGAGTAAGGCCCATCTTGGTGCCCATCCAAAGGCATTTTTATTAAATGGTGTAATAAAAGAATTTCCTGTGAGCTGTGTCTCACAGCATGGAAGAAAGGCTGAGGAGTACTAGTCATTAAAAGAGAACATGTCTGAACTGAGAAATGTCTGCTAAAAAACATTTGGTATTTATGTAAATGTTGGTGACTTTTGAAAATACACTTGAGCTTAAAGATAATGAGGATTTGAAGCTTACCTACAGAATGCAGCTTTCAGGCCTTTATCAGCTGCCTGTTTCCTGGGTCAGCATGATCACCCCTTAATTGATTGAATACTCTTTGTTGGTTAGATCAACACAATTAAAACATATATAGTATACACATGCCTGTTCCTCACCTCAGACATGCTGATTTATTGAGCTGGGGTGGATCCAGACAGAGATGTTTTTTAGAAGTTCCACAGAAAATTCTAGTGCTCAGCAAGGCTTGGGAACGAGTGGCTTAGATGCTTCCAAATCAGACTCGATGAGTCATGCAACAGTCTCCTAGGGAGCCTCATCAAACTAAATATTAATGCCATGAATATCTTTCTAATGTTTCAAAGATGACTCAGTCCATACATTAAATAATTTATCATTTTATATTTTTGAAGATTCAGTACTAGTTAAAAGCAAAGGCTTGGAGCCCCATCTTTGTGTCCAAAACACAGTTCTACCTATTAATAGATGTGTGATTGGGACCAGTCACTTAAATTTTATGTGGTTTTTGTCTCCTTACCTGAAAAATGAGAGCAAAGCAATATCTGTCTTCAGGGTTTATGTCATGATTAAATGAATTATTTACATAAAATGCTTGGTAAACTGACTGACATAACCCTTTTTGAAGATTCAGTACTAGTTAAAAGCAAAGGCTTGGAGCCCCATCTTTGTGTCCAAAACGCAGTTCTACCTATTAATAGATGTGTGATTGGGACCAGTCACTTAACTTTTATGTGGTTTTTGTCTCCTTACCTGAAAAATGAGAGCAAAGCAATATCTGTCTTCAAGGTTTATGTCATGATTAAATGAATTATTTACATAAAATGCTTGGTAAACTGACTGACATAACCTCAGAGCTCATAAAAATAATTTTTTATTATTCCATAATTATATTTTTATAGTATGTCTTTAAGATTGACAAGATAGAAATCATTAGCATACCTTCATAAATGAAATGATTATAGGTAAGCTGAAGACCTTACTCTGGGTAATTTGATTAATTGTATTTGTTGAGTCTGTCCTGTGTGAAAAGCTTAATTCCTCAAGCCCCAGTGAGAACATAAAATGTGTATGTACTATCTAGTGCAGTTAGGATGGCAGGTCGTGTGTAGAGAAGAGACAAAATAGAAATATCAGGCAGTATATGTGTAGCAAGGATTGCATACTGACCACCAAATCTATTTTCTCTATGTTTCATTATGGAGTATAATGGTATATTTCTAAATTTCTCTTGCAGTTATTGTGGTTAGATGACTTAATTCTTACAACTGAGAGGTGAATAGAAATGACATGTGTTACTTGTGGGTCTGGAACTTAATTAGGTATACCATCCCATTTCTACTATATGTAACGTGCATGTGACAGAATCCCAACTTTGACCATGTAGAAAATAATCTCCTAAGAAATGGTGGAGCAACAAAATGGGAGAATTCTGTACCTGAATGACAGTCCTGATGTGAGGTGTCTTAGGTGGTTGTGCAAGAGATAAGTGAACTTTGTTCTTTAAGTTGCCAAATTGTTGAGTTTCTTTGGTATGAATGCATAGCTTCATCCGAGTGGATACTGTTTACTGAGCCCCCAATTAGCAGCATATTCTACAGACAATGATTCTGTAGAACGGTGGTTCTCAAAGCGAGGTTCCTAGAGCAGCAGCATCAGCAGAACCTGTGAATTTGATATAAATGCAAAACTCAGGACCCCCAAGACCTTCTGAATTAGAAACTTGAAGGTGAGACTCAATAGTTAATGTTTTAAGAAACTCTTCAAGTTATTCTGAAGCAGACAGAGTTTGAAACCACTGTTATGAGAGTTTGGGAGGTTAGGAGGCTTAGGAGAGTTAATGGAAGAGGCTGGTAGTGCTTTAAGAGAATGAACCCTGGAAATAGAACGCCTGGGTTTGTATACTGGCTCTACTTACTTACTCACTTACTTTCTGGATGACCTTGGGGAAACAAGCTTCTCTATTCCTCAGCTTCTTTATCTGTAGAATGGGGATAATAATTATACAACAATCACAGTCGTGAGGATTGAATGAGTCAATATACATAATGCATTCAAAACAGTGCCTGGCATATATTGTGTTAACTATAATCACTATTTAAGTGATAAAGTTGTGTTGAAGAGTGAGAAATTGATTTGCACAAATGTAGGTGTAGAGGTGGGTCACATAACTTATATGTGGTAATAATGTGTCTAACACTTATTAAATAATGAACACGTATTTATTGAGCATTAGTTCTATGCAAGGCACTGTGGTAGGTGCTGAGGTAAGTAAAGAGGAAAACAGTATTGATCAGCTATGAAGTGCTTTAAACATGGGTTTTTTTGACCCCTAACTTCAGCCTAGATTCCACTGTCTTGAAATGATCTACTATCCATAATTCTAGGCAATTTCTAGTCGATTTCAAAATGTAGTTCTCAATTACTTCCATTTTCATCAGAAGACACACCAGGGGGCTAGAGTTACAAAGCACAAAGGCATTTAACTGCTTGTCTATCTGATTTTTAATATTCTACAAAAGCTATTTTTTATCAGAAAATCTTGGCTTTTACATCAAGTGACGATTTGACATTAATGCATATACCTCTCCAGAAGTAATCAAAGAATTGAGGTTTCCTATCAAAGCACCTGATTGCACTTCAAACTTTATTTTTCTTTGGTATGGCATGAACTGAGAATACTTCCTATGATTTAGGAACGATTATGCACTTCTATATTCCACCCTACTCTATATATAGTAAGTAGTAAGTCAGGCTTACGAGCATGGTAAATTAATCACAGAAGAGAAATTCCAAGGTTTGGTGTGAAGCACAGTTCATCACTGCAGCTGGGAGGACATATATTTCAACAGTAAGAAGGCCTTGCTAGTTTATTTTAGACTGAAGCACTAGCAAATGTACATAGAAAAGACCATAGGATTTCATTTCCTAGGCAAAATTTAGTTAAATATTAGAAACTTTGCTCTGTTCTGATATTGCCTTCAGAACCAGGAGATACTGTTTTCCTATGGGATTCATGCTTTTTCTTATTAGAGCTCAACATCTGTTCCTCTGTGGTTGAAAGAAAATGTGGCTAATGAATTTAAAAAAAAGAAAAAAGAAAACTCAAATCAACAACAACTTCAAAACCTCAGCAATTTGGATGTAGGCTTCTGTGACTTGATATCCTTAGAATGTATATTATGAAATAGGATAAGAGAAAAAAAGGTCTAGGTTGACTATCAGAAAAGAAAAATCAGAAGAGCAACAAATATTGGAAGAAACTAAAAATTTCCTGTGTAGTAGAGGACACACTTTGAATCAGACTAAACAGAACATAGAAAAATATACTGACAAGCAATAACCTTGACTACTAGAAAAACGAATATGTGTACTATGACCGAAAAAGACTTTTTTCATTTTTAATATGTGGATTTCTAATTCTTTAGAACTAAAACTCTATCTAGTTTGAGATGCATACAACTAGTTTGAGAAAAATTTGGGTACTTACTATAAGCATTTATTGTTTCTGTTTTCTTCTTTATGTGATTAAAAATTATACTAAAAAAATCAGATGTATTTTTTGATCCTTTTCTTTTTCTTCTTCTCTAAGTGTACTTGAACCATGATGGATATAGTACTTTGTTATTTGTAAAACAGAATATGAAATGAAGACTAAACGTTTGTCTTTGTGGAGAAGAAACTTCTCTCAACCTGATAATGTTATGGCCTCTTCCTAGAAAAAAAAACATTATTATAAAGGATGACAGAAGCATCAATTAATTATCTAACTACATGTGGGGATACACAAGACACCGAGCAGACAGATTTACACAGTTACAGCTAATCTGTCCTCTTGGCAAAAGGAGGTAACTGAAAGCTTATCCTTTTTTCTTTTTTTTTCCTGAGGGATAAAAAACTCAGGTAAAATTCAGTAAAGTTTGGTAGGAAGCACATTTGCCTCTGTGCTGATTTGTTCTGATTTATAGCTTTGAGGAATAGCAGTGCAACCTCCTGAGTTTGGTTAACACTGGCTTTGCTTTTCAATTAATTTAGGATTTCAGGCACAGTGTCATTGTAGTGTAACAACACAGTGTTACCAATCAAAACAATCTCTTCCTGATCCCTGTTAGTTTGTGAAGTTGAGAACATAGAGGATTGTGATTTACGTCTTTGCACATTCTCAGCAAGACTTGAAGATCCTTCAGATGTTACCTGTGCTAACCAGCTTAGGTTGGTGACCTTCTGTTTACTGCTGCTCAAGCTCAGTTCTCACCAAAATGAGGGGATTCACTCAGGGATCCTGTGCTCAGTATGGTTTCTGCTTCTTGCATGGCTTTCTTTGTTGCCTGTTGAAATTCTAACCCTCTCTCAAGTCTGTACCAAAAGCCACCTTCTCCACGAAGCCTTTTTGGTCCACGCTCCTGCCTTCTCTCATTGCTTATATCCTTCTTATTGTCCTTGTCATAGTCTGCCTTTTGTATTTACTTGAGGCTTCCTATTCTCCCCAGCAGATTTTACTTGAGGTAGAGACTGGGTCTTATTCATATGTCCTGTGGCATCCAGAACAGTGCTGTACATGGAGTGTGTGTCTGACGTTAAACCCATCTTTAAATTACAGTGAGTACAAGCTTTATTTCAGGCACTGGGTGGGCATAATGAGAGACTATAAATTACTACCCTCAAAAAATTATCAGTTTGGGTAGTTAAGGCTTGTGTAAAGACAACTATTCTATGAAGGAGAATTTAAGAGAACTCAAATGAGAGATAATATACACCATAGGTACCCACAGAATAGAAAAATTATTGTTTGTGGTGGGGTAAGTTGTGGGGTAGATAATGAGTGTCAAAGAAAACTTTAAGGAGACCACGAAGCTAGATCATGAAGGATGCTAGGGACAAAGATAGGAATTGATAGGCATGCCAAAATTCCATATAGAAAATATCCAAGTAGCAAAAGATCAAGCCGGATGACCATGTGTATCCCCAAGCTCCTACAGGATTGGGGATAAGCTTATAAAGTCCCTTAATGCCAGTCAGAAATTGCTGCAAAATAGCATTTTAGGAAGAGTGAAGTGGTTTTTCTTTGTAGGATGGGAGGTGAGGGGGGCTGGTTAGGTAAGAGAGGTGATGCTGGTTATGCTAACATGCTACCTGTGTGGTGCAGTCCTTCTAACACCATACAGGGCAGTTAAATAGCATTTTAGGAAGAGTGAAGTGGTTTTTCTTTGTAGGATGGGAGGTGAGGGGGGCTGGCGAGGTAAGAGAGGTGATGCTGGTTATGCTAACATGCTACCTGTGTGGTGCAGTCCTTCTAACACCATACAGGGCAGTTATCCGTGTGAAGAATAGCAATTATTTTCATTTATGCAATAGGATTGTTCACAAAGGAGTCATTGCTTTATAAAAAGCTTAAACACAAAAATTCCTTTAAAAAGAGTGAGCACTTCTGGTGAGTACAAAATTATCTCTCTAACTTTTACAAAATTCTTTCAGAAGCAAAACTAGAGAGTAATGCAAGGCAAATCTGTATCCATTTATGGTACAGCACCAACATGTTTCTGGTTTATAAGGAAGAGTATCCTGAACAGAAGCTCTTGTACTATTTCATTTAGATTTTAAGTCTTCCTCAGAGTCCTAACCTTTGATGATCTCAAAAGTGAATATTCTAAGCTGCATGGAGATAGACAGGATAAAGTGTATAAACTCAAAGGAAAAAAAAACTTACAGTTTTTTTTTTAAAGCTACAATGACTTCTTAACTTCCTTGAGATATATGCTATTCACAAAGCCCACTCAGCCATCTGTTTTGCTTGATTTCAAACCATTTTCATCTTTTTCAGAGATACAGATGCAAATAATGTACTTGTATGTGTATATATGTGTGTATGTGTGCTTGAGGGAGCGTGTATGCATGTGCATACAGATGCAAATAATGTACTTGTATGTGTATATATGTGTGTATGTGTGCTTGAGGGAGCGTATTTGCATGCGTACTTGTATGTGTATATATGTGTGTATGTGTGCTTGAGGGAGCGTGTATGCATGCACACACACACACACACACACAGTTTAGGTTGTATTATCCGTATCAAGTTCTTGAAATTTCTTTACTTGGGGCTGTTTGGGGCTGTAGTAGCCAGCTATTTAGCAGTAATATTTGCTTTAAAGTTATTACTATTTTTGAAACACAGAAACTTCTTCAAATCTTTTCTTCTTTTTTAACAGCAAAAAGTAGCTTCAGTGATTAAAAAAACTTTCACATTCAGTGCCACTTAATTGTCCCTTTGATGGTAGCAGGATTATTTAGTTTTAATTTTCGTATGGTATTTGGGAGTTTTCAGGAGATACTATTCTAAGATTTCTTGTTAAGAATTATGATATTTGTGCCCAAATATGTATTAAGAGAGTGTTATGGCTTGAATTGTATCCCCTCAAAAGACACATTGAAGTTCTAATTCGTCTAGCACTTAAAATGTGACCCCGCTTGGAAACAGCATCTTTGTAGATGTAATCAAGGTAAGATGTGATCATTAAAGTAGGCTGTAATACATTATGACTGGTGGGTTATAAGAAGAGAGGAGACACAGACAGAGACACACAAGGAAAAGACAGTCATGTGAACACACAGGGAGAATGCCGTGTGAAATCAGAGGCAGAGGTTGGAGTGATGTCTCTGCAATTCAAAGACCATCAAGGACTGCCAGTGGACACTAGAAGAACAGATTATCCCCTAGATCCTTCAGAGAGATCATGGCTTTGCTGACACCCCAATTTTGAACTTTCTGTTTCCAGAATTGCAAAAATAAACTTTTGTTGTTTTAGAGTACCATGTTTGTAGTACTTTGTTTATGGCAGTCCTAGGAACTTATTACAGAGAGTGATGCACTTCGGCTATGAAAGTTGATAAATCCAAGAATACCACAGTGGATAATGATTTTACATACAACAACTGAGAAGAGTACAAATAACCTTTCTCCTCTAGGGACCATTATACTACTGATTCTTTTTGCCATGGCCTAAAGTCTAAAGGAGAATTCTCAAACAAATAACAGTACTAGCTAACATTTATTAAGCACTAATTAAGTGCCGGGTCCTGTTTTAAGCCCTTTGTACAAGGGGACTTCAAACAGTTCATGTAAAAATGGAATTAAAAGATAAAAACAAAAAAAACATAAACTTTATTTCTCACCATAAAGTCGATCAAGTTCAAGACATTTTTGTAAGCAATAAAATCAGCCATTGAATCCATCCCTAAAGAATTGAGAGTCCTGGGAATGTAACCATGTCAGTAAAGTCTTTTTTGCATTATTAACTGAAGAAAACTGGGTGTCCTTTAAAGACTTTTTAAGATTAGGAAACAAAAAGAAGTTAGAGGAGCCAAACCAGGACTGTAAGGTGGATGCCTGATGATTTTCCATCAAAATTCACACAAGATTGCCCTTGTTAGATGAGAGGAATGAGCGGAAGCATTGTCGTGGTACAGAGGCACTCTCTGGTGAAGCTTTCCCAGGAGTTTTAATGCTAAAGCTTTGGCTAACTTTCTCCAAATATTCTCATAATAAACAGATGTTGTTATTCTTTGGTCCTCCAGAAAGTCAACAAGAAAAATGGCTTGAGCACCCAAGAAACTGTTGCCATGACGTTTGCTCTTGACCAGTCTGCTTTTGCTTTGACTTGACCACTTCCACCTCCTGGTATCTATGCTTTGATTGTGCCATGTTTCATCTCCTGTTACAATTCTTCAAAGAAATGCTTCAGGATCTTGATCTCGCTTGTTAAAAATTTCCATTGAGAGCCTGCTCTTGTCTGCAGCTGATCTGGGTACAACATTAAGCAGAGAGTTTGCTCAACTTTAATTTTTATTCAGAATTGTGTTCCGATTGAGAAATCAATGGTGTTGGCTATTCTGCTGTTAATTGTTGGTCCTCTTCAGTTAGGGCATGAACAAGATGAATTTTTTCCTAGAAAATTGATGTAAATGGTTTGCCACTGCTAGCTTCACTTTCAACATCATTTTGTTCTTTAAAACAAGTGATCCATTTGTAAACTGCTTTGTTCTTTTTTTAAAACAAGTGATCCATTTGATTTCTTTGGGACATTGTCCTCGTAAACTTTTTGTAAAGCACTAGTGATTTCACAGTTCTTCCACCCAAGCTTCACCATAAATTTTATGTTTGCTCTTGCTTCAGTTTTAGCAGAATTTGTGTTAGGGGCTCTTTTCAAACTGATGTATTATCCTTGTTAGTGTTTCAAACTAGATCCTGTTGAGAGGTGTTATAGCAAATTAGTATGAGTTTATTTTGGTGCAAAAACTTTGAAATCCATGCATAGTTTTTTCTTCATAATATGCATTTCCCATGAACTTTTTGAAGACCTCTCATATATATCATCTGGTTTAATCCTAAAACTACCTGTGTGAGGAAGATACTATCATTACGCCCTTTTGCAGGTGAGGAAATTGAGGCACAGAGATGTTAAATAACTTGCCCGAAGTTATAGATCTGGGAGAACTGTGGCTTGAGCTCATACAGATTGGCTCCAGAGCCTGCCCTCCTAACAATTATTTTCTTCCTTTTTACTCCTTCAAGACTTCCATTGTATTATGCTTTTTTTGGAGGAGTAGAAATAAATGAATGTTGAGAGAGTCTCATTGTAACTGAGTTGCCCTAACAATTATTTTCTTCCTTTTTACTCCTTCAAGACTTCCATTGTATTATGCTTTTTTTGCAGGAGTAGAAATAAATGAATGTTGAGAGAGTCTCATTGTAACTGAGTTGTGTGCTCATATATGCTATCTGCAGTGGATTTAATACTAGAGAAGAGGGTCTGGGGAGGCCGGATAGCTGGCCTCAACACACCCTGTCCTCTAACAGGTTCCTGACTCCACCACAGGAAAGAATTCAAGAGCAGAGTCATAGTAGAAAGTGAAAGCACATTTAATGTAGCAAAGTAAGGAACACAGACTTCAGAGAGAAAAGTGTGTCCTAGCTTCAGAGACTGAGCAGGGTCTGCACCAAGTTTAATGCAAAAGTAAGAAATACATACTTAGAGTTCAGTACAAAGTGTAGGCTGGCTCAAATGAGTGAGAAGCTACACGTTACAAGTAAGTTTAACACAAACGTAAAGTATACACAACTCGTCAGTGAAGTGCAGGTTGGCCGAGCAAAAATGGGCAACAACCCTGCCTCCTGCTGGGATTCCACTTCTATAGTTCCTCTGTCTAATACATCTTCATGCCATCTAATGAATATTCAACTAAGGGAGTGATCCCCAGTTATGTAACATAGTCTTGCAGATACTCATTTGGTCTCATTTTAAGGTATGTGCATTGGCCAAATTCTATCACATGCACTGAACATATTCAAGAATATTCTGTGCTTTTTGGCACCTCCAGTGGAAGGTCACTCAAAGGATCAACTCCTTTCTACTGAGCATGCTCAGTCACTGAGACCATACAAGCCTGTATAAATTCCTTTTACTGAGCATGCTCAGCTACTAGAGTTCTATAACTCCTTTCTACCGAGCATACGCAGCCACTGGATTTGCATTAAGTCCTCCCCTTGTGGTCTCAGTTCCCCTGTGTTGTTACTGAAAATAAGCAACAGTAACTCCTCCTCTAGGGGAGAGCCCAGAGGAGGGGCCTGAGACCTTGGAGAGTGGCTTAAAACCCAGAGGTGTGCCCTGAAACCCAAACTCAGGTAAACTGAGCACCTTATATTTCAGATTGAATGGCCCCCCAAAGTCATTTAGGCTTAATCCCATTGTAACTGTTGAGCGTGGGAAATCCTATTATGGAAATTGAAAGGTGGGACCTTGAAGAGGTGATTAGATTGTGAGGAACCTGCCATAGCAAATTGTTTAATGGTGGTCACGGGCATGGTTCTAAAGGCCTCAAAAGGAGAGCACATGAAGAGCTATCTCTCTCTCTCTTTGCTCCACCATTTTGGCCATGTGAGACCCCTGGGTCACTGTTGCCAAAACCAAGACCTTCACCAGATATGTTCCCTGGACTTTGGACCTCTCAGCCCCCAAAACTGTAAGCAAAAAATTTCATTTTCTTTATAAATCACCCAGTTTCAGATATTTATGTTATAAACAACAGAAATAGACTAGTACACTATCCTATTTTATTACTTAATTCTCATAACAACTTTCAACTTTTCATGGTAGATATTATTCATGTAGCTTACAGACAAAGAAATTGAAGCCAAACAGACAAAGAATCTTGTCCTACAGTTTATTAAGCAGTGCCAGGATTTGGACATGAAACTAATAAATGGCATTTGTTCAATGCTTAGTATATTCTAGGTGCTTTATATACATTTTCTCTTTGATCTTTACAATGATCTTGTAGGGTAGGTGTCTTCGAGCATCATAAAAGTGAGGTAACAGAAATGAAAAGAAAATCTTGAGTGGGTTTTATCCTCTGGAAGGCATGCTAGCTCTGGATTTCTGTGCTGTTTTGTAAGAAAGAGAAGAAGCACCTGCCTGTGGGATGAGTAGAATATAGATGTACCCACCATGCTGATCTTGCCTTAGTTAAGAGAGAGAGTGAAAAATAGGACACTGATTCAGAGTCAGGCTGTCTGCATGTATGGGTGGGAAGGTGGCTGAAGGCAAGAAAAATGCTTCACTGGGAAGGAAACATCTCATATGAGGTTGAAATATTTTCTGGCTGTGGAGAAGATGGTTCCCATTGACACATCTGGAGCTGAATGTTTGATATTGAGGTAGAGGCCATTGTTTTTTGTGTGAGTCCCTTCACAGTCTAGGTCAGATTGTGCATTGTTTGAGCCAGGTGGGACCTGCACATGCACAGCTCCTGTGATGTCTAGTCAACATCTGTGACTATAAAATTTCCTAAGAGTCTGAGTCAGATTGGCTTTTGCCTGTTTCAGTTACCTTAGGACTCTTAAGTGTATGGCTGTTGAAAGAGGTTCCTGTTATAAAGACAGGTACAACTCAGATTTTCCAGATGCTGATCTGAAATTTAGAGAGGTTCAGTGTCTTGTCCAAGGTTAAATAGTAACTAAATGTCAGAGGTAGGATTTGAAGTTAGGTGTACTGACTAGTAAAACATATATATCAGAGTATAGTGTAGCAACATGCTCTCTTGCTTATAGAATTTTTCACCTTTCTTGTTTGTACAGTTTTTATTTTGGCAGTTCCTTCTGTTATTCAAACTTTATGTGAAGCTATTCCATTGATGTTGTGTAATGACAAATAGCATCAAATGTTGGCTAGTCTGTATTTAGGAACTACCTTTGGTAATCTTAGTTCTTGATCTGACATTAAAAATCAAAGATTTCCCCTTTCTACCCTTATGCCACTTGCTCCTTAAATTACTGCAGAATTTTTGTAAACATTGTCCAGACCTCAACTTTCTTTCCTTCACATAAAATTATATATTAAAACACAGATCAGATCACAAAAACCTGTAGTAGCTCACCATTGTTGATAGCAAGTGTTCCTGGCTTTGGTGCCATGAACATCAGACTCAGATTTGGAGGATTTTAAACATCCAGGTACTCATGTTTTACC
Organism: Galeopterus variegatus; assembly: GCF_000696425.1. Lineage (NCBI taxonomy): Eukaryota > Metazoa > Chordata > Mammalia > Dermoptera > Cynocephalidae > Galeopterus > Galeopterus variegatus. The sequence continues at coordinate 226,081 of NW_007726605.1, forward strand.
GTGGATAGTTAGATACTCTTAAGCTGGGTACTGAGCAGATAGGTTATGTATATGTACATAATTTTTAATTGTAAACGATTACATGTACATTATAATCTCATTCCCCACAAAAAATCCCAGCATCAAAGGGTATATTTGAAAATCAAAATCTATATCCCGGCATCAAATTCATTACCAGGCCTCAGGAACAACTTTTTTTTTTCCTTTTTGTCTTTTTTACTGACCGGTAACGGGATCACAACCCTCAGTTTTGCACCCGCACCTTGCTCAGCCAGTGAGCGGGAACCTGTCTCCACATGGGATCCGAACCCTCGGCGGGAGCGCCACTGCGCTCCCAAGTGGCGCACTCTCCAGTGCGCCACCGGGCTGGCCCAGGAACAACTTTTAAATGGTGCATCTTTTGTTCCTTTTTAGGCTGGATCTGTAATGCTGGATAATGGCTTTCACAAGAAAAAGTTCATGGGTGAATCTGACTCACACCACAGGTTACCAATCACTGATTAGAGAATGAAGACCAAACTCATTGGGCTTACATTCAAGGTTCTTCATTATCTTATTCTTTAACTACATTTTTCTGTGGATCTGATATTCCAGGTTTAGGCATTTTCAAGATCCCAGTGTCTTTTCTCACATTGTTATCTCAGACAGGTACGTCCTAACCCCCATTCTCTGCCTATTATTATTACTCGTGTACTCACTTCAAATGCAATTCCTCTATGCAAGTGTCATCTAATCTATTTCCTATTGGTTTTTCTTTTGTCATTTTTCCTTGATACTTCTACAGCACCAATTTTATTCTACTTGGAACTATTCAATGGCATTACACGCCATGCTCATTTAAACTCACTAGAATCCAACTGCAGATCTTCAGAAGAGAGAAAAAGAGAAAAAGCAAGAGAGGGTAAGTAGAAATCAGTTGTTTCTGCAGTTGGAAACATTTCTCCTGGAAACATACTCAATTTTCACATTACTTGCTGACTTTAAACCTCATTTTCTCAGCAAGATACTAGTCTCAGTTAAACAGTTGTTTGCATGTATAAGTGCAATCTTCTTCTTTGACTCATATTTGACTACTTGCACATAATATACCACAATGCTTTCTAAGCCTAGCTGTGCCATGTCTTTGGGTAGAATGATACATAATGATACATATTCTGCTTTTCCTAGTACAGCCCCTTTTTATACCTCCTGTCCTAGCATCCTGTTCAGTTAGTGCCTCCTTTCATTCTCAAAACTGTCCTGATTTAGATGACATACTATATGATCCCCCTCCTTTGGGGTGACTTTCTTAATCTCTTTACACTTCAGCTTTTTTACCTGTAAAATGTGAAAAATAATATCTACTTAGAAGCTGTTTCTAAAGCATGAAAAGAAGAATTTTGCACATAGTAAATGTCTAGTAAGTGTTAGCCATTTTTTTTTTTTTTGGTCACATGGTGGAATGTGTGTCTAGAACCTCTGCACCAATATTCAGGGCTGTGGCTTACTCATACAGTACTCCTTCCTCACAGTATTTGCTTTTAACTCTCAGAAAATTGTTGTGATATACTAATTTTGTTAGAATAAGACATTGATTGCCACATGTCAAAAATTGTCATTATATACTCACATATATAGAGAGACACACATACATGTCTCTATAATCTATCTACAGATGTATAGACATACTTACAAGCATAAATTTATAAGGTCTTGATGTGAATGCCCCCTTCCCACTTATATAAGGTGCTCTCATGTACTACAAAAGATGTGTAATGTTCAAATAACCCAAAGAATAGGGATAATGAGGTGTATTAGTCAGGGCTCCCCAGGGAGACAGAATCAATAGGATATATTATAAATATATGAGAGGGATTTATTAGGGGAATTAGCTCACTTGATTTTGAAGAAAAGTCCCATGATAGGCTGTCTGTAAATTGGATGCTGGTAGTATGGCTCAGTCCAAGTCCAAAGGCCTCAAAACCAGGGAAGCTGATGGTGTGCTTGGTGTAAGTCCTGGAACCCAAAAGCTGAAGAGTCTTGAGCTCTGATGTCTACGGACAGGAAAGAAGAGTGTAGCTCAGCTCCAGTGAATAGAGGGAGTCACCTTTTTCCTCTGTCTTTTGTTCTCTCTGGACCCCCAGCAGATTGGATGGTTCCCACCCACATTGAGGGTGGGTTGTTCCCACCCAGTCAGCTCAGACTCTCACAGTCATCTCTGCTGGAAACACCCTCATGGACACACCTAAAAAGGTGGCTTTACCAGGTGTCCCAGCATTCCTTCATCTAACCAAGTTGACACCTAGAATTAACCTTCCCAAGTCCACCCCTTGTCAACTTGGTGTCCATACTATCTCCTTAAGTCACACTTAATTTTCAAATGGTACAATAACATAATAGTTTTGCCTAACATGATACACTGTCCTGAGTACATCCGGAAATGCATTAATCCCTTTCCAAGAAGAAAAGGTGAAGTCCTTAGATGATATTTACCCTTCTCCCAATATCCCATAACTTAAAATTGCAAATACTGTGAGGTAAGGTTAACAATATTTAAATGTTGGTATAAAGTCAGTAAGTCTCATGTTACATGATAAAGAACGAGAGGAACCAAAACAAAGATAATTGTGTAATATGTGTGCAGTATCTATACATAGGGAAATATTCTCAACAGGGAAAACAATTACAATCCTTGTTTCTGTAGCTGGTATTTATAACTTCCTTCTTCTACTACCCATTCTGTATTCCCTTTGTCTTCAGCGAGCACTGCAGCTGGTCATGGTTCTTTATCTGGTAGAGTGACCCAAACCTTCACCCCTGAAGAGTCTGGGTCATTTGTACTCTTACCTGGATTTGGTTGTTGTAATTTTTTCATTGACCTTAATCACAGGGCATGTTAGTACTAAGAGACGTCCTAAGGGATCTCCTGTACTCCAGACATAATCTTCCTCACCTCCATTGTGAAGCAGTAGTCACACTTCCCCTCAGTAGTCTGGGTCAATCACCCCAGCCAACACTGTAACTCCTTTCTTAGCCTGCTGATTCAGAGGCATGAGGAGCCCAAAGTGGCCGGGTGACAGCCTTAACTTCCAGTTCAATGGGATCATTTTTGTGTTTCTTGATGGAAGCAATCCTTCCTCTGGAACCAAGACCTCTAGAGCAGCAGAGCATAAAGTTGCGGAAGCAAAAATTTTGCTAATGGGTCCCTAGGAGTAATGGTGAGTGGTGCCACTTCCATTTCTACCCCTTGATTCCTGGACCCATGAATCCTGGCTATGGGAGAAACAGTACCATATATTGGACACTGATTTAGAGCATATATAGCCTTCTGGAGAACTTTGCCTCAGCCTTGCAAAGTATTGTCACCTAGCTGTCACTGTAACTGTGACTTCAATAGGCCATTCCACTATTCTATCAGACCAGCTGCTTCAGGATGATAGGGAACATGGTAACACCAATGAATTCCATGAGCATGAGCCCATTGCTGCACATCTTTAGCTGTGAAGTGAGTTCCTTGGTCAGAAGCAATGCTGTGTGTAATGCCGTGATGGTGCATAAGGCATTCCGTGAGTCCACAGATGGTAGTTTTGGCAGAAGCATTTTGTGCTGGGAAGGCAGATCTATATCCAGAGTAAGTGTCTATCCCTGTAAGGACAAAACACTGCCCCTTCAATGATGGAAGCGGTCCAATGTAATCAACCTGCCACCAGGTGATTCACCCTGGTGCCATATCGGGGGCTAAGTGTTGGTCTCTGCTGCTGGCAGATTGAGCACTCATTTGTTGCCACAGCCAGATTGGCCTTGGTGAGTGGAAGTCCAAGTTGCTGAGCCCATGTGTAACCTCCATCCCTGTCACCATGGACACTTTGCTCACGAACCTACTGGGCGATGACAGGGGTGGCTGGAGACAGAGGCTGACTAGTATCCACAGAACCGGTCATCCTGTCCACCTGATTATTAAAGCCCTCATCTGCTGAGGTCAGCTTTTTTTTTTTTTTTCCTTTTTGTCTTTTTTCGTGACCGGCAACGGAATCGCAACCCTCAGTGTTGCGCCCGCACCTCGCTCAGCCAGTGAGCGGCCGGTCTGTATGTGGGATCCAAACCCTCAGCGGGAGCGCCGCCGCACTCCCAAGCGGTGCACTGTAGCAGTGCGCCACCGGGCCGGCCCTGAGGTCATCTTTTGATGGGCATTCACATGGGAAACAAATACCTTCACATCCTTTGCCCACTCAGAGAGATCTGTCCACATACCTCTTCCTCAATTTCTTTCTCACCAATTTTCCAATTATGTTCCTTCCATATCCCTGACCATTTGGCCAAACCATTAGATACAACCCATGAATTGGCATATAATCACACATCTAGCCATTTCTTCTTCCAAGCAAAGTGCATAACCAGGTGCACTGCCCGAACCTCAGCCCATTGAGAAGACTTCCCCTTACTACTGTCCTTCAGGGATGTCCCAGAAAAAGGGTGCAGTGCCACAGCTGTCCACTTTCAGGTGGTGCCTGTATATTGTGCAGAACCATCTGTTAACCAGGCTCTAGCCTTGTTTTCCTCTGTCGCCTGATCATAGGGAGCTCCCCATGAGGCCACAGGTGCAGGCTGGGGAAGAGAAGGCAGTTTAGCAGAAGTAGGAACCATGGGCATTTGGGCCACTTCTTCGTGTAACTTACTTGTGCCTTCAGGACCTGCTCGGGTCTGATCACATATGATTAACCTTCATATGAGGTATAATCAATCTTTTATGCCTTTATGAGCTCAGCTTTTGTATTAGTCCATTTTATGTTGCTATAGCAGAATACCTGAGACTGGGTAATTTATAAAGAACAGCGGTTTATTTGGCTTACAATTCTGGGGCAGCTGCATCTGGTGCAGCCATCAGGCTGCTTCTACTCATGGCGGAAAATGGCAGCCAGCAGCAGGTACAAGCAGATCACATGGTGAGAGGAAGCAAGAGAGAGAGAGAGGAGGTGCTAGGGTCTTTTAAACAAACAGCCCTTGGGGGAACTAATAGAGTGAGATCTCGCTAGACCTCTCTCCCACAGGGAGAGTATTAATCCATTCATGAGGGATCTGCCCCCATAACTCAAACAGCTCCCAACATGGCAACATTGGGGATCAGATTTCCATGTGAGTTTTGGTGGGAAAGCACATCCAAACTCTGTAAGCTTTCAAAAGTTTTTAAAAATTTAAAGAATTGAAGAAATCAGAAATTGAAATTACTTATACCTAAAGAAATACTAACTAGTTCTTGGGCTTAGTAAGATTGCAGTTGCAAAGCACATTTTAGGAATATCTTGTAAATAACACAAGGCAGATAAAAAGGCAATGATTAGTTATGTAAAAAATACATTAACATAAAAGTTCATATGAAATATATAGATTTCTTTTTTTTTTTTTTTCTTTTTGTCTTTTATCGTGACCGGCAACGGATTGCAACCCTCAGTGTCGCGCCTGTACCGGACCGGGACCGGCCACGGGATCGCAACCCTCGGTGTTGCTCCCGCCCCTCGCTCAGTCAGTGAGCGGCCGGTCTGTATGTGGGATCCGAACCCTCAGCGGGAGCGCCACTGCACTTCCCAAGTGGCGCACTGTAGCAGTGTGCCACCGGGCCGGCCCTGAAATATATAGATTTCTAAGTGGTTGAGAATTTCATCTGTAAGAAATGAAACTCACTTAAATAAATAACCACCAAGATCAGAACAACAGCCTTTGCTTTATAAACCTTGCTCGACAGGCCTTCAGAATTGAGGTAGAAACCATCTAGGATGCAGTCTCATTCCTAAGCCTCTAAGAAGCATGTCATTACTCTTTCCACTTTGAGAGAGGAGTCTGTCAATCAAGCAGGCTTATTTTGCAGGTCCTGGAGGGGAGGAATAACACATTAAGTTTTACTCTCTTATTCTTGGTAACACTTTCTCTCAAGTGCCCATTAACCAGCACGCTCAGTAACTTGGGCTGAATTATGATGAAAGCTCTTGTAGAAGTCCATGCATCTGTGTCAACCAGTCACTGCCATGTGTTTTCAAGAATGACAATCTGATCAGAGCCCAACATAAGTGAAGAGCTGCCAGTGCCCCTGTCCGGGAACCAGAAGGATCCTAGTGAAGGATTAGAGGACATTCCTTTGTTCTCTGGTTCTCTCACATCGCATCAACTGTACTACCTTAAGAAGTCAGTGGGTTACACCTTATTTCTTCTTTTTAGAGTGACATATGTGACACTTCATCCTTGGATTCAGATCTTAATTTTTCAATTCCTTTTTTCATGTCATGATAAAAAATTCTGAGAAATATATAGTGTCAGCTTCCTTTCAGATTCATCATTTCAATATTTTCATCTGCTGCAACTGTTTAATTAGGAGAGGCTCCTTTTGGTAGGCTCCTTTTGTATAACTTTAATGAAACTGAAGAGCATGAAATGTGGTTTCCCTGCTTTTAAATGAAGCTACTTTTATAGAAATAAGATGAGAAATGGAGAAATTGTTGAAGTCACAGTGCATGAAATTAAGGGAGCCCAAACTGTATTGGCAATAGTGCTTTTTTTTTCTTCTTAAGTTGATGTTTTTTGAGCACCAAGGTTGTGGTTGCTAACAAACAGGGCTGATGCTGTTTTCTCTTTTATTTATTTTTTTAAGTTTATAGCCTCTGACAGACATACTCTTGAGGATTAAATTTGTTGCTGTTTAGGAAAGTTGTATGAAACAAACTATGTGTGATAGGGGCTATTTTCAAATAACACAAAAGCAAATTAACAATGGCATCTAGTTATGAGATAAAACCTGAAATAGTGCTGAATGTTATGTAAAGCAGAATTCAATATGTAGAACTGAGACAATATAATTATAGAAAATTTCAAGCGACTTATGCTATAATCATAAGCCATATACTAGGATGCTCCACCAAACCAATAAGGTGTTAGTTGTGTGGTTATCATCAAATTTTCTATCATACTATTCTGCCTCTTTGACTATAAAGAGAAGAGATGAAGCAGCAATTTTCTCTTACATTTCATCAATGCAGCAACCATGTTGGAAATTCAAGTACCAAATTCAGGTGGTCTACATTGCCTCTCTATAGAATTTAGACTAACTTGACAGTTGGCACAATTTTTTTTTTTTTTGCTAGTCTTGGAACAGGCTTTAAGTGCCAGTTAAAAATTATGAAAATATTGAGTGAGATTTTCCTGCTTAGAATAGGTGATTAGCACTCCAAGGTTAGAACAAAGAGTCATTAAGTACCCTCAAATTTAAGGAGAGAACTTCCAAGAGCCAACAACAATTGGGGCCAGAAAACTCCACCAGGGATTGTTAGCTCATGAACCCCAACTTTACTCTGACACCCTCCCACTCTCCATCCCAGACTATATGAAGGAGAACTGAGGAGGCATGGAGAGAAGGAGATGCCTCATGGGCTTGTGTTTCATGCTGCAAACTTTCCCTCCTCTCCTCATGGGAGGCTGGGAACTTGTCAGCTTCTACCTCATCCATCTTGTACTATCGGGGAGCCAAGAGCTGAGGAGTTTGGGGTTTGTGCAGCCAGATGTAGTTTCCTTTTTTCAGAGAACTGAGAAGTGGGAAGACTCCCCAGGGCCTCCTGATAAACTCTGAAAAGCAGCACCAGGAAGAGTCAGCACTTAGACTTCTGGCATTCACAGGCATAGAGGGCCATTCTAGGTTAGCCAGGAAAGCTTTGGTACCTACAAGTAGGAAGCTATAGTCACAGTTAATCAGGAGAACTTTGTCCCTCCTTTCTCTCTTGCCTCCCTTGTATTCCACCCCAAAGAAGTTAAGTTTTGAAAAGGGACAGGGATGAATGAGTTTCCTGCTCCCCCTCTACGTAAAGATTCTGAGTAAGAGTGTGAGAGCCGACCCTGCCTTGCTGTCCTCACCCAAACCTCTGCAGCCACAGATCTGGCTTGGCTGGGAGGGGGCTGAGGCAGAGATGAGATTTGCATGGGATATAAGAGCAATTTTAAACTGGAGAGTGTTCTAATGATTGAGAGTAAACTGCAATGCAAGAGACATGCTAAAATCTTGGATAAAACAAAGTTGAGAACAGTGATTGGGGGAAAAGTAGTCTACATAAAAAAGTTAATTAAATCAGTTTCTATTTGGTTCTTTTGATCATGTTTGATCTTTTTTTGTAAATTTCTTTTGAATTTAGGATAAAACCACTGAGGCAGTTCCTCTTGGAATTACTAAAATTAAGCAAATAAAAACAAATGCTGACTTTTTGTCATAACCCAAAACCTCTGGCATTTCTTATATTTAATGACATTAAAAATATATTCCAAGACAAGCACTTTTTGGAAAAAGAAAACAGCAACAACAACATAAGCTTCCACAAAATCCAACAACATTGTTCTACCTTCTCTGTTTTTATATATCATTTCAAACAGTGCAAAACCAAGTCGTGCTATAGTTATCCTCCTAGAATGATTAATTTTCTATTTTATCTTTGGTTGATGAATTTTCTATCCTTATGCCTCTGTCCCAGGTTGGGATTTTCAAGAAGCAGACAGTGAGGTTTATTGGAGAGTGTTTGCTGGTCCGACACTTGGGATGCAGTGGAGGAAATAGGATTGAGTACATGGAGAAGTCAAACGCTGATGCAGTCAGCAAAAACGTGAGGTTTATTGGAGAGTGTTTGCTGGTCCGACACTTGGGAGGCAGTGGAGGAAATAGGATTGAGTACATGGAGAAGTCAAACGCTGATGCAGTCAGCAAAAACTGGAATGGTGCTTTAAAGTTGTCTCGAATGGGAGCCAGGGGGCTGGGTCTTTGTTACTCTTCACATGATCGCAGATGCAGGATGGCCTTCGGAAAGGGGCACAAACTGACTCAGCTGAGAGCTTTAGAGATCAATACTCCTAATACATTGGTGTGCTGGTAAACGGGCTAGGGGAGGGGGCAAAAAAACCCTCAACAAACCTCACTTGTAGTGTTTGCTGATTTCTGTGGTGTAAATACTCCCATCATGGCCCATTTCAAATTACTCTCATGATGTCACTGAACAATAGTTATGACGAGTTGCTAACAACTGACTCTCGCAAGGTCTCAAGAGTTGGCCCCAACATGTCATTGATCCAGTTCTGGGGTGGGGGTCTTATGCACCAGGGCATCCACCACACTGAAGTCTTTTTATACAAAGAAATACATCTAAAACTTAAAAATTGTTCAGCTACATTGGATGTATAATAAATATTTGCAAGTTTTAATTTAGTGAAATTAAATCACCCAGAGTGAGAAAGTCATTTATATTCTGTGATATCCCAACAGCCTATTCTGATTTGGCAGCCTCAGGCTCTTAACCAACAACAACATCTGCTGACAATTTATTCTCTATTATCTTCTACCTACTACTTAACCTACTGGCTCAAACAATTCTATGTTCAGTGATCCCTATCCACCTGTAAGTTGTAGTGTTCACTTGTAAAAATTTAAATGTAGCTTTAGAAATTTTTTCATACTCTGATTGGAATATCTTTATAAAGTTTTCAAATGTATAATAATATCATTTACTCCAAACCACCCCTACCTTCAGTCAATTTATAATTTATTTCCCTATGATTTCAGCCTCATTGGCTTTCTGAAGGCTTAGAAAGGACAAACAGTATAAAAGACTCCTGAAAACAAATTGGAGAAGTGCTAAAAAATGGTGTATGCTATTGATTGTTTGCTTTTATGCCACTGATAGAGATTGCTGATCTCAGGTACCATTCACTTTTCTCACCAATTTGCCAGGGTTGGCCTGTCTTCTCTTTGAGACTTCCTTGTCCACTGTAGAACTGAATGTAGTTGTACAACTTCTCCCATTCTTGTCCCTAATCTAAGAAAAGATTATGTGCTTGGAATGTAGGAGATGCACATTTGATAAACACATATTGTTTTGTTAAATGAGATTTCATTACTGTAGCAACAAAGGAAGGCAGACAGAGCCCATGAAATAAGGCACAAAAGGAATTTTCAAAACAATAAGGCATTTTTGTATTCTTTATAAGAATAGTTATCTATAGTCATTATTGTGTGTAAAATAGACCTCGGTTTGATTTTTTACCATTTAATTTCTTAGTTTGTCTTCTGTGTATTTGTTTCCTTTAGTTCAGGAAATGGCTCCCTGGAATTGTCCTACCTTAGACAAGAAAGTACTGTAGTCCCTAAGCAGCAAAGGAAATGTGAATGATATATTAGTTATGGCAAAGGTAAGCTGTGTAACAAAGTGAACCAGAAATAAAATGCTTTGAATAAGATAGAGTTGACTCTTATGTAACACTTCAGCCAGCCCAAGCTGGTGATAGGGGGCTGCTGTGCTTCATAAAGGACTGTCTTAAGGGACCCATATTCTATCTTGTTCCACTATATTCTCCATCCTCTAGAGTGCTGTCCTAATTGATGAGGCTGAAGCTGGGACCTGGGATGCTAAGATGGCTGTGTTTCAGTCCATGAGAAGGAGAGAAGTCCAGAGCAAGAGACTTCTTTTTAACAAATGGAGTTTCAAATGCAAAGTTTACTTCTATTCACATTCCACTGGAGGCTGGAAAATGTTTTTTTTTTTTTTTCCTACCTGGATGGCCATAAAAGTATGTAAGGGCAGATTTGGGGGCAACTAGAGGTCTGCCACTCTGGCCTCCTAAATATCACATTCTTGCATGCCGAGAAAGACACGGAAGACAAAGCCCCATCTGCAACTGCATCAGAGGAAGCTTAGGAATTCTTCAACAGGTCTAGATGAAGTTCTTCATGATCTGGTGCCTATAAAACAACAGACTATAAAACCAAAAAGAACTGTAACTAAAAACTCCCATTCATAAAGGGAAAGAATTGGAAACACACAGTCCTTAGTTACTGCCAAGACTTCCTACTCTAGTGGTGGAGCATGCTCTGTGGTTAGCCCATTTGACCACCCCTGTTTCTGCTTTCTGGAGTAATTTCCTTGTGCATTTACCTCCGTGGAGCCTAGCTTTATCCATCGTAAGACCCCCACTTCTCAGTTTTTCTCTATTGGAAGTGGGTATTGAAAAGTACAGTTTCTGTAGTCTGCTTCTGGCTGAAGCAGGCCCGAGGCCTAGAGTGTTGTCAGATTTGTGATTTTTAGGTAATATAAGTACGATTTCCTGAAAAAACTTAAGCCTTCAATCTATTTGCTTCTGGTCATTCCTATTGATATGACAGATAAGCTTACATAAAGATTTTTTTTCTAGACATAGTCCTGCACCTGCTGATCCACTTCTATTTACTGGCATGTCAGCCCAGTCCATCCCCCATTTCCTTAGTTATGTACTGCTATTCTTGGGTGTAGAACCAATTGTATTTCCCATCCTGCGAGGCTCCAAATTTCTGGATTCTCAGGTGATTTAGATTTCTGACTGTAGGCAAGGAGTGTCTTATTTAGCAGATTCATAGCTCTTTCTTCATCTGCTATCAAACTGGTAAATTCTTGCCTGAGTTTATCTCTTTCTTATGTATCTTATTAAAAGTGGTAAGGAACAATAACCCCCAAATTTCTGGTTGTCTTCCACCACTTCCTCTAGAGCTGTAGGCTTCCTGGGCATGCAGTCTGTTTTCTGAGTCACAAAGGTGAGAGTTTTACCGAATGCTTTAGCACAGCATAGCAAGGGGTACAGAACTTCAGCACTATCTATTTCTTTATGGCCTACCACCTCATTTTTAAACCAATTTAGAAACATATTTTAGGTTTTATTACATAGTATCTTGCTTCCAGGTACTAATTTCTGTATTATTATTATTATAATGTATTATTATTACTCTGTATTATTGCTAATTTCTTGGTTAAACCAAGGTAGAGGTTATATTGCTATAACAAAGGGATCCCGAAGTACAGTAACTCATAATAAGTACTAGTCTGGCTGGTCCCTGCTCTGGGGGCAGTTTTGATATACAAAGTCATCGATGTGCCTAGATTTCCTCCATTTTGTTGTTTCATCAACCTCTACAAATGCCTGTGATTATGGAAACGAGGGAGAATGGATTTGGGGAAACCAACTAATAGTCTATCACAAATCATTAGTAAGTAGAACCAAAATGTTTCAAATAAGGTTAATATCTTAGAAATCATTACATTATGCCATCAATCTCATTGTCTTCCTATGTCACAAATAATAAGTATCTTAAACCATTCTCCACAAATGCTTCTTTAGGAATCATGAAATCAACCATTATTTCTCAAGTAGAGTCTGTCCAGCCCTCTTAGGGAACATTTAGACATGTGTGGAAATGTTTTTGGTGTTTGAATTGTCTACTGTCATGGTCCAAATGTTTGTGTCTCCCAAAATCCATATGGTGAAACCCAACCACCAATGTAGTGGTGTTAGGAGGTGGGGCCTGTGGGAGGTGATTAGGTCACAAGTGGGGAACTCTCACAGATGGAATTAGTGCCCTTATAAAAGAGGCCCCCGAGAGCTGCCTTGCTCCTTTCACCATGTGAAGACACAGTGAAAATGTGTCTCTGTGAAACAGAAAGAGGGCCCTCACCAGACACCAAATACTCTGGGACCTTGACCTTAGATTTCCCAGCCTCCTGAACTGTGAGAAATAAGTTTGTGTTGTTTATAAACTACCTAATTTATGGTATTTAGTTATAGCAGCCCCAACAGACTAAGACATCTCGGGGGATACTACTAGCATTAAATACCCAAGAGGCCTCAATTTAAGGTGAAGTAAATTTCCTCACAGTTAAGCACTGCCCTACCCAAAATATGCAAAAAGCTAAATTTCTTAATCCATGTTTCTAATTTTCAGGTTGTTAGTGTCAGATGTGAGACTAGAATGCAGATTTTCTGGCTGTCTCTTAGGCTCACTTTCTAAAGTCCAATCCCCAAAGGACAATCTTAATGGTAATTATACTTTTCTTTTTTTTTAAAACCGTGCTCTTGGTTCCCACCTGTTTTATAGCAGTGGCATTTACCTGCATAATTCTGTCTTTCCCTACCATATTTGAAAAGTGAAAAATCTGTTAAAAATAGAATGACAGTTGTAGGGGAAGGAAATAAAAATCTAAATACAGTATCTCTATATGCATATATAAATAGGGATACAAACGGATAAGTATAGACTATGACTATAAAGCAATAAGACTTTATTTTGGTGTAAGGTTTGTGGATTCAATCTTATGGTTTTATACATACTTGTGTATATGTGGGTGCTGAGTTCTCCCCATTCAAATGAAAAATGTTCAGGAGTGAAGCGTGGAGGCGTTGGATAGGAGCGACTGAGCCCACAGTCAGTGTCGGAGCTTGTGGACTGAATGTCAGAACAGAGGCATGGGTGGCTGGCTGGTTAGCTCAGTTGGTTAGAGAATGGTGCTGATAACACCAAGATCCGGGGTTCAATCCCTGTATACTGGCTAGTCACCAAAAAAACCAAAACCAAACCAAAACAAAACAAGAATAGAGTCTCGATGTCTAGGGGACTGGGGCCAAGAAACGAAGGGAAGGAGAAGAAAGGAAGAGACCCCAAGTTAGGAAGCCCAGAGGTACCAATGCAGAACCAAACCAGCAACAGGTTTTCATCGAGATAAGTGGTGAGGGAACAAACTGGGATTTGACATCGTAATATTGTTATCAGAATGTTACAGGGAACTCAGAAGAGCTCCAGAACCTGACAGTTGTAGACTCTAAAAAGAGCAAGCAAGCTGTCCTGTTACACTGAGAGGCACCAGAAAAGGAGGTCTCAACACTGAGTAACAGTGCAGCCTGGGCGTACCTTATCTGTTTTCTGCTGTAAGCCAAATACTAGCAATGACAAAACAAAGTAGAAACAAAACATAGCAATGTCAGTAGCAATAACAAATACCAATAACAGGATTCCCATGAGACCTGGAAGGGTGAATGAAATAAGGAAATGGTAAATATGTTGTCTTGACTGGAAGCACAAAAGTTAGATACAAGAGCAAATTGTGACATATTTATGCTAACCTGTTGAGTATGCAAAAGAATGTATTGTGATTACAAGCCCAACAATACCACTGAGGGGGGACAATGTACCATTTGGCTTAGTATTTATGTGTCCTTCCCTTTCATGTATTGTTTAAACAGTGCAAAAAGAAAAAAAAATAAACCTATTAAAAATAGGGGTGGCAGTTTTTGGAGAAGAAAATATAAAACTAAGTACATTATGTATATATGCATAAATAGGAGTATAAACACAGAAATATTGAAGAAGACAGTAAGAAGATTGTGTACTGAAGGCAGGATCTGCACTGGGAGCGGATACAAAGATGCACCCTGTTCTGTAGGTCCCTGAGCTGTTTATTTTTACATGGGCTTTGTGCAGAGGATTGATAATGTGTGAACTTAGTGTAACAGGACAGCTTGCTTGCTCTTTTTAGAGTCTATTACTGTCAGGTTCTGGAGCTCCTCTGAAGTTCCTATAATGTTCTGATTTCAAATGGCTTAATATATAATTAAAAGAAGTGTAACTTACTATTTGCTCCTTAAAAACCTATCCCATCTTTAATGCTGTACATTGCTACTTACTGGCATTTTCAAATCTGGTACCAGGAAAGGTCACCTCTACAAACTTTGCCTATTCATTTTCTCAAAACTCTAGCATGATTGGACTATTTCTAACTTCTGTCTTTTCTCTGTGTATGATCTTTCTCATCCCCAGGCACATAGAATTTTACTTTATTGTGTAAGGACTGCTTCAGTTTAACAACTATTTAGTGGGTGTATTTGAAAGATGAGCCGGCCAGCTGCTCACCCGCCCACATACCAAACTTCTCTTCAGTTTGTATTGTCTAGTTCAGAGTTCAAGTATTTAGAACAGGATGAGGTGGGAGATAGATAATGGATACTGCAAGATCATGATTCTTCCTTCCTCCTGTTTCTGAAATTTCTTTTTACTGTAAACTACAGAGCCACCATAGGCTCATGGCAGCCAGAGTGGCAATGGTATGTCACTAAATTCATAACTGACATCATTCTTGAGTGTTCTATGACACAACTGCTTAGGTCATCCAGGTCTTTCTCTGCCTTCCTCTGGAGGGATTCCAGCCTTCACTGTGGCAAGTGATACCTGTGGCTGCTGAGAATCAAGAGCGAGAATCTTGGAAAGTTAGGGCTTTAAGGGACCTTAGGGACCACCTCAGTCTGCTTCACCTCCCCTTCTGCAGAGTGAGAGATGGAATCTTGTGAAACACTAGCTCGGTAAGATAATGAAGGTAGAGTTAGTCCTGGAACCCAGGACTCCTTCTGGTCTATTTCCAATAGGCCATGCGCATTTCCTTGCCGTTGGCAGGAGACTGCACAGTGGTATACAAGTCTTTGTTCTATAAAAAGACACTTCTCAAGGTGCTTTATTCTTCATGTTCTATGTAATAACAATGTCGCTAGCAGCAATTTCTGCCACCACATGGTTAGCAAACAGAAGAATGAAGAATCCCCAATCCCTCCTTTTCCTTTTTGTTTCATGACTTTTCTCCAAGGAAGACCTGAATAGAATCTAAGAAGAGGTGGGATGTTTGAAGCCCCCCTTTTTGCTCTGCGTAATTTTTATATTAGGAAAAAAAATTGTATCCTTGTTGCAATTTTCTAAGAACACAGTGTATTCCTCTGCCCCTTTGGAATTCTCCTTTTCTTGTCTTAGTATTCTCTCCGATCTAATCTTGAAGTGCAATGTGCTGTGTGACTGCCTTGGCTAACACCTGGAGTAGGTACATGCCACTGTCACTGTAGTTGTGGAAATCATTCCTCACAGATGGCTGTGTCCTCTTCTCTTTGTGACAGTGTCTCAGCTAAGGTGTTTACAGGTGTGTATTTCCTGGTGGGTGCTTGGGCCTGTGACTGCCATATGAGGTAAATAGCAGCATCTGCATTGACATCTTCTGGTTGTTAAGCACCTGAAGGGCATTTGTTAGGGATTTGTGGGGAACCCAGAGGTCCGGGTATGCAGCCACGGTATGACATGCTCTTTACTCATCCATTTGTTTGTGCTTCTTTTTTTCATTCAATAGATATTTAGTGAGTTCCTACTTTGTGCTCGGTGCTGGGGTTACTGAACCAAATGAGGTGCAATCCCTGCTCTCCAGGAGCTCGTATCTAGTTGGGGAGGTAGATAAAAATGTGAATTATTACGTAACCTGGTGTGATAATCACTCTGGAAAAGGCGTATTGAAAGAATCATGGAAGGAAGGCAAAGAGATTGCATTTCACTTGATCTGTGAAGGCACAGGAATCTTTGGAGTGTGGTGATGTTTGAGTGAGTGTTTAAGGACAGATAGGCATTGGCCAAGTAGTCAAGGATGGAAAGAAAGCCCAGGCAGAGGAGAGAGCACAGGCAATGGCACAAAAAATGAGAAAACAAGTCCTCTTTTGGAAATTGCAATATCTTGGTATGGTCAAGGGGGACTAGACAAAAGATAAGGTTGGCAAAATGGTAGAGGCCCAGATAACAGACAGGCTTCTCAGCCAAACTCGGACTCCGTGCTTTATTGTGAAGTTAATGGAAAGATATCGAAGAGTACTATAACCAGTTTTATGGACCAGAAAACTGATGTGGGCAATAGGGTGGATCGAGAGGATGTGGAGAGACCAAGTGCAGAGATATGGGTTAAGAGTCACCTGTAGTAGCTCAGACAGAAAGGTTGGTAGCTTGAAACCAGGCTGTGACAGTTGAGGTTTGACAGAGGAGACCCAGATCAGCTGCAGTGTTATTAGGCTTGATAGAATTTGGTAACTGGCTGAATGTGGAGAATGAGAGAGGGAGACTAGAATGACATCCAGCCACCAAATTGGTAGCATTTACTGCGTAAGAAGTGAAGGGGCAGGTTGTCTGATGTGGGTGTGGTTGGGGTTGGGGAACACAGTGAAATGCCTGTGGTACATGTAAGTGAATCTGAGGTTTGTAGCTCAGCAGAGATATTAGACTAGATATTAGAGATACAGCCTTGTTAGTCATCAGCACATTTTTTTTTGGTAGCTGAAATTGT
The DNA here is from genome assembly GCF_000696425.1 of Galeopterus variegatus. Lineage (NCBI taxonomy): Eukaryota > Metazoa > Chordata > Mammalia > Dermoptera > Cynocephalidae > Galeopterus > Galeopterus variegatus. Next base: position 243,012 of record NW_007726605.1, read on the forward strand.
GCCAATAGATGTAGTATCGAGGAAGAGAGGCAAAAAGTAAATAAATAAATAATTGGCATGAATTAGTTTCCTGGAGTCAAATCCCAGCTTTACCACTCATGTAACTCTGTTAAAGTTCTCTCACCTTTCCAGGCTTGGTTTCCTTATCTATAAAATGGGAATATTCATAGTAACTACCTTATGAAGGGTGTAAAGTCCTTAATCAAGTGCTTGGCACATTGTAAATACCAATCAATATTGGATATTATTAATATTATTAAATTGACAGTCTAAAGTGGGAGCTGAAAAGAGGATTGCAGATGAGGGATATTTAGCATTTCAGAGAGAACCAGAGGGAGAGGTTGGTAGGAAGGTTGGGGTAAACCACGAGCAAGAGGCAATTTAGAACTG